>NW_015114015.1:99647-136219 GCF_001443285.1 Poecilia latipinna | reverse complement strand
TTTTGAGTTTTTTTTTTTCCCATTTTAAAAAAAATTGAACCAGGAAAAAAAAAAAAAAAAAAAAAAAAGGCTTAGCTGTAGAGGAGGGAACGTGTTAACCTGGGTCAGACTTTTCCTGAAGAACTGCCGCAGACAGAAAGCTTCACTTTCAAAGTCTACTTTATCAAAAGAATACACAGTAATATGCATGTATAAAACATAGAAAACATCATAAGCTTATAAACAACAAAATATAATTTCTTATCCACTAAGTTCTTGAATGTTGCTTGTAAGGAATTGCAGTCCAGTTCTTGTGTTTCTTCTTGCACTTATTTTCCACAGCATATTCAGTCCTCATGTGTCCACAAGCACGTCTATTATCTGCATCACAGAGTCACAAAGTGTCACAGTCCTGGCAAAAACACCAAGTCAACACAACACTTGACATCTTGTTTGACATCGTCAGACGAAAAAGGTCCACTTGGCACTGACCACGTCTCTTTGCATGTCTTTATTAAGGCCAGTCCAACATGTAAATCTCTCTACTGGGTGCTTCCTTCACCTGATGTGAAGGTTATGGAGCTAGACAGCACACTGCCCACTTAAACAGCAACAATGGCAAGATGGCTGCAAGCAGCAGGCCTCATTAACCCGCTCACAGGATCATTTGTCAGGTCACCGACACAAAAGGGAGTGTGCCCTGTCCTTTTGAGAATTATTGTTAGCATTTTGCTGATGCTGCTGCAGGTTCAGGCATTTAGAACTGGATTTATGTGAGCTCTTCTTTTTTTCTCCTAAAGTTTGTTACAAAAAATAAAAAAGAGTGAAGTATCTGGAGTCCCTCTCTTTGCAGTGCCTTGCAAAAATATTCAATTTCCTTGTTCACATTTTGTCTCTTCAGAACTACAAACTTCAATGTAATCTTATTGGGATTTGCTACATAGACACAAAGTGGAACGTGATTATGAAGCGGAAGGAAAACGACGTGAACTTTTCTATTTTGGCTACAGATTCAAAACTGAAAGATGTAACCAGCTCTCCTTTCCCCGAACCGTGAGAAATCTTCTAAGTAAATGGAGTACATATGCACTTAGGTGAATCTCATTTCAAACTCAACAAATCTTCGAAAGCCTTAGAGATTTGTTGGAGACATTAGTGAACAAACGGCATCCTGAAAGCCCAAGGAATAAAGCAGAAAGGTCACGGAAAAGATTGTAGAGAAGGTTAAAGCCGAGTCAGGTTATAAAACAATATCTCAAGCTTTGAACTTCTCACCAACACGTTCAAGCTATCATCTAAAAATAGATATAAGAACTGCAAACCTTTCAAGACATGATCATAATCAGACAGGTAGAATAGAGATTAGAGGTCGACGAATAAATCTGGCCTTGAAGGAAGAGTGACGAGAAGAAAGACAAACAGCATCCTTTGAGCTTCACAGCAGCGAATCCTGGAAAACTGGAAGCAACACTGATGGTGCTTGCATTCTGTTCATCCATAGCAAAGTACAACACAACAAGAGGTAGAGTTTCACAATAAAACGTATTATTATTGTTATGTTTGAGTTGCAGATCTTACATTTCCTTTGTGCTAAAACCAACAACAGGGAAGAAGATAAAAAAGAAACGTGTAACCCCTTAGAGAGCAAGTGAAGGAGTTTGGTTTCCATAATAACAGGCTGCTTTCTACTCAGTGTGGAGCACTTTGACAGATATCTTGTATCTATTGGCCAAGCGAGGATCTGTCGCTGTGCAACTGCAGTCAAAGTGCAACAAATATCGACTTTAAACTGAGTGCAACGCAAGCCGTGCCGAGCTGCTTGCACTTCAGCGCTGAGGGAGGAGATGCAGTGCATTGGCGTTCGCTCGGCGCAGGAAAAAAAAAAAAGAAGAAGCGAAAAACGAAACATTGTTGCGTGGAGCATGAAGCACAAATGAATGGATTTCAGAGGTTGGTGGAGCTGATGCTGCATTCGGTGTGCAAGTCCCTTAATAAATTCACGTTGCAAAAAGCCATGAAGGGAGCAGAGCAAATATGTGAAAGCAGGTGATTTGGCCAGTTAAAGACAGAAAACATTTTAGTAAAAAAGTCTGACAGACCCTAAAACTGGACATGATTGCTTGAAACCCGACATGGTGGTGGAATCATCATGCTTGGAGTCCCATACTATAACGCAGTTAGCAAAAATGGATTTTCTGGTGGGGAAAAGCTCACGGTAAAGCTCAGAGAAGTGAGTCTGATCTCTTTTATTTTTAGTAATAGCAGAGTGTTGTCTACTGGACAGGGAGAGATGCTTGCACCATCCTAACAGCAACATCAAACTTGTTCAGGGCAGAATGTTATTTACAACTATAATTGCTGCAAAAAAATGGCTCAACGTGGATTGTTTTCCTTGTACTGCATATCTATGGACCGCTTTTTGTTGGTTTGTCACGTAACATCCAGTTTTTGGATGAAACGTGAAGAATAGCTGAACTGGTATGAATACTTCTACAAGGCACTTTGCGTTCATTGTCACCTTGACTTGTTCACTTTCTGCTGGTTGTAGTTTTCTTTGCTCCTGCCAGTGGGATGGGAGTGCATATGGTGATGTTAGCAGTGCTCTTGCATTAAAAAAAGCAGCAGGCAATCAGAGGAATCAAGGCTGCTTCACACTTTAAAACAAACACAAGTCTCTTTAAGTTAAAATGTGTACGTTGTAGACTTCTTTCTTTCTTAATTATATATTTATTTTCATCTCTTCAGCTCACGCAGGTCAATGTGTCCCCACTTTAAGGGATTGAAACCTGTTCTGTTTATCCCTTTCATCCTCGTTTGTGCTGTTTTGTTCTTCCATCAGGACCGTGATCAGAATATTGGACATCTTTTTTTATATATATATATATATATATATGTATATATATCAGTCATCATTCTTCATAACCTCCTCCTCCTTCTCCCATTTCTTTGGGCCAGAGTTCACCCGCCTTTTTGTGCTATTTGCACAAAAACTGGTCCACGAGAGTCGTGCAGCGCCGGCACTTGACGTAGCAGCACCAGTGGAACTTGCAGTGGCAGCGCTCGTGCTTGTACGTCTTGAACTGGTCGTACCCTCTGCCGCAGCACATCAGCTCGCAGCCGTCCATGCCCTCTGAGGTTTTGTTGCAGTAGCGGCCATGCGTTCCCAGTGAGCCCGTGGTTTCGTTCCGGAGACAGTAGTCGGGGCTTGTGTCAATGTAGACCATGTCTTCAGGTGTCGGGTTGTTGAAGCGCTTGTCTTTCAGCTCCAGCTTCCCCTGGTAAAGCAAAAAAAAAAAAAGGAGGGAAGAAGTTTGAGTGATACAGCTGGACAGTGGACCACCAGAACAGTGGTCTGGACTTTAAATAAAGTGAGCGTATCAAGTCTAGTGTATCTGTTTAGCACATTTCACCAATAAAGCATTCAAGTAAATGTTTGTGGTCACTACATATCAAATTAATACCTTGCGTCCAATCTGCATGGCCGCAGCACTGTCGTATTTCTCTTTCAGAAATTCTCCGACTCGCCTGAAGTCGGCCAGCTGAAGCCAGCAAGTTTTCAGACTGCAGGACCCGGAGACTCCGTGACACTTGCAGGAGACATGCGCTTGGTTGTAGACGGCCTGGTGAAAGACAGACGTTCATGTATATCTGTAAATAAATCCTCCTACCAGAAAAGAAAAGAACCAGCATGACGGCAAAGTACAGAAGACTGAATTCTTAGTTTCAATACTACTCTGCTACCATCTAGTGGTGGAAATATGCAACTACAGAATCCCTGCGACTATTTCTCATGTCAACATCCCAGACTGTTTCAGAGTCAAATTTACAGTATAAGGTCTTTTGAATGGAAATGACTAATAAACTGTATATATAAATATATTTACATTTACCCTGAATTTTCACACACTTAATGGAGATCCTTGCTAAAACACAATGTCACAACAAAATGTTATGTTGCCACCACACACTTTTGGGTATTTTATGGGAAATTTGTCTGATAGTAACCATAAATTAATGAATCATTGCGAAAAGGAATGAAAAAGTCTCCTGGCAAACTCTTAACAGAGTGGTGTATTTGTGCAAACAACCATTTTTGCTCAATAGAACCACCTCTTATCGCAATTGCAAGTCTTTTGGACCTGTTTGTTGTGTGTTTGGTCTTCATAATGCTGTTTATTCAGTAACATTTTAAAAAAAATGTATCCTTCACAGATTGTGCAATCAAAAAAGCAGTTGATTGCACAGTATTTTATTTTGGTGCATCGGTGAAAAAGGGTACCCCACTTTCCACTGACAACCCTAAATACTAGTGTTATCAAAGTTGCATTGTGGTGGCTGAAACTTTCCTTTTTCTCAAGAAAGATTGTAAAAAAAAAATGAACATCTCTGCTTCACTTCCTTCATCCTTAGCTAACTTTAAAACCACAAATCAAACATTGGAAACATTTGACGTTCTGTCATGGTTTCCCCCCCCCCCCCTCAGAAAGCCTGTAATTTGTAGGATGTTGCTGCGTTCTGAACATATGGGTTTGTTTAAAACAAAACACAGAACAGGAAATAGAAGATTTACGGTCTCTGCAGCAGTAAACCTTGCAGCTTTACCAGGTCACCTAAACAACATTTAATAAACAAGCCACATTAAAACACCCCTATCTTAAACACCCACATAAATTACGCCTGCTCTCATTGAGCGCTGCACAGAGTTTAGTGTGCAGCAGACGAGCTACCACACATTTACTCCCTGAATCATTTACCTCCGATTCCTAATTTCCCCTGACGCTAATGAAACCCATCATTCTCTCTCCTCACGTTGCCTGATCTCAATTACCTTCTCACCTCCGTTAACCTCTGCATCCCAAACACCTCTGACCCCTACGTCCCACCTCCTACCCCCTGCTTTCAGACCTCTACTTTACTACCCAGCAGGCATAGCACTCGGCACCCTGCAATCCTGTGATCCGACCCCGGTGACCTCCTCAGACAGCCACGGAAAACAGAGGACAATGGTATTTGTTATTAAGGCTACACGCGTTTGGTGGTTTAGCTCGAGATGTTATAACTACAACAACTTATTTCTCCCGTGAAAAAAACACTTTTACCACAAAACAGTAGCAGCCAGGAACCCCATTCTGTCCAATCAAAGCAGGCATCTGTTTGTCCAGCGCCGTGGTGAGGTATTTGGTGGGTCATGCCTGCTGGGCACAGTGACTCTGGACCTTCATGGTCAGTCATCCATGGCGGAGACATGCTCTCTGTGTCAAGCACAATAGGTTTTACTCAGTCAGGGTTAGTGTGAGTGAGTGTGTGTATGGGTGTATACTCGCCCGTGTCTGAAACACACAAGGACAGAAATGGAGAACACAGGCTGCCTTTTAGTGCCAGGCTAAGCTATGAATGAAGTGAGAAGTTAAGGGAAAAAAAAAAAAAGCCAACACACGTCCACGCTTCACTGGCATTGTTGGTGTTACTGTATTTTAAAAGAGAGTCTTTGTTTTGACCCAGCTGTAGGAGAACTAGATGATTACATTATAGTTTTCTTTGGCAAGTTCTCAGTCTTACCAGTAGATTTAATTAATACACCGGCTCAAGAAAAGCATTCCCACAGCATGATGCTACCGCCACCTTGTGTCACTGTCAATCTGGTATGTTTCTGGTCATGTGCATTGTCAGTTTTCCTCTGGATATGTTTTTCAGGGCACTGCAACCGTCACCCGTCTCATGTCGTTAATGATTCTTACTATGTGCAGTGATGATTTTACACAGATTGGGAGCAGAAATGTGTCTGTTTTAGATCTAATACACAGGCATATATATTTTTTTAATCTTCTGTTCTTTGTTGAAACATTTTTTTCCACCTGGGTTCCCATTATGGCCTGGAGTTTTCTGCAGTGAGTTTGTGTGTTTACACCCTGGCTTTCTCCATATTATCCAAATGTTCAGTGGTCTCTCTAAACTGTTCATAAATGCAAGTGTGTGTTTGTGTCGCTCTGTTGCCCTCTGATAGTGAGTGAGGTTGCTTACGTGCTAATCTGCCAGACGGGAGGTTTTTCAACAGAATTCACATAATGAAAAACCAAACTGAGGAATATTTTTTATGTTAAACAGAAAGCTGAATGAGCATCTAGTTTTGGTTAGTGACAATCGGTCAAGTTTGACAAAGATTCCTCCTTTGATGTGCGTCTCTGCCTCCAGCCGTCAGCACACACAGACGACCACACTGCTCACTGTTCTCACACACACACACATGCACGCACACACACACACACACACAGGCAGACCTCTCCATCCTCTACAAAGACTCTGTGGTTTGCCTTGTTCAGCCAAGCAAGACAAATCCCACTTAGGACAAACCAGCGTGTCCTCAGAAGAAAGACGGAACGGAGGGATGAGGAGAAGGAGAGAAACTGTCTTCCTCCCCACCTTTTCATCTCCCTCTTCTCCTCTCTTCCGTTTCGATGGACAGACGACAATGAAAGCGAAGGATCAAACAGGAGAAGGAAGGAAAAGTTATTTCAAAAGAGTGTGCGTGTGTGGAAGCATGTGTTAATACAAAGCTGCGGCAGTATATCTTCCTCCTCATACTTTCTTCTATAGCCCCAACGGGACCGTCGGCAGAAACACAAGCTCTCCAGACCCTCACCTTTGACCTCTGACACACACAAACCTGGGCTCACTGTCTCTCACACAAATCAAACGGGGCATTTGTGCATACACACATGCATGTCTCTGTCCTGTAAACAGCTTAAACAAAGCTGCGGTGGAGATAAGCGGCCTGCACCCAAACAGGCGAGGCGGATAGTTTACGACTAAAAGTGCAGATTTAAAAATACGCGACATCTTGCAAACGTGCCATGAAATAGATCCACCAAATTTCATGTTCCCAATAAGAATAATAATAATAATAATAATAATGTTGACGTCCAACGTGTTGCATCTGTCCGTGTTTATCCGTGCATGTGTGTCTGTGCGTTAAAGCGCTGGAATGTGCCTTGACCTGGGCGACCCAGCTAAACTCCAAGGGCGTTAGCAGTTGTACCATTTGCAGGTTCCCAATAAATAACCGACACACACACACACAGACACACTCGCAGTGTGTGTCAACTTTGACACACATTCCTAACAGACATACAGATATAGTATGCGGGTAAAAAGAGGAAAAACACATTTCCCCCAACAAAGTTCCCACAGCAGAACAAAAAGTGGCGGTGTGTGTTGGGTTCGTCATACCTGTCGTCCCGCTTCGTTGTTGTGCAGGTTCATGAGCATTCGGGCGTACTCTCTCGACCCGCGCGGGTAATTCTTCTCCCGCTCCTTGGCATCGACAAATTCCCGGGCGAATCTGTAGCCGTAATGCACGTTGTCGCCGCAGCCTCCCCACAGCCAGTCGCGCGGCAGGTCGCGGGGCCGGGCGGCGCGGCTGCAGCCACACGTGGAGAGCTCGCCGTCGCGGCACGCCCGACTGATGGCGTTGACGACGCCGGCCGCGCTGATGGCGTACGTGAATGCCGTCTCCCTTGAGCCTGGTGGAGTGAAAAACGCGAGACGTTCTTAGATTTCAAAAAACGACGCGAGGTGCAATTCTGTCGCTCAATGTTTTATACGTTACATATTACCATCATAAGACTTCCAGTGCATCTTATTGCCATTTCTACATATTGCAACCAAAATCCATCTCTTGTTGCATGTTTATCAAGGAGCAGTGATTGCTGCAAGTCATTGATTCAATGCAATTGGCTGAGTTTACTTTGAAAAAAAAAAGTTTCTAACTGGTCTGAATAATAAATTGAGCTTGACTGTTTTATAACTAGGATCAATTGGGAATGTATGTAACCCACTTTAATCTCTGTGGATGAACTGAATTTACTATTTTTTGGTGAAGTTTCTTCTGTTGCGAGTTTGAAGTGGAAAAATAAACTAAGCTGATATAAAACCGAACATGATGATTTATGTGGCTTGCTTTTGTATCTACACCTTTTTACCTGATACATCGATTTGTTTCAGAGATCACAAAATAAGAATATAAATAAATATAATTAACCCCACAGGATAATGCTGCAACTACAGAGAGGTGGGATTTTATTTAGTTTTTCAAAGAGGGATAAATACATAAAAACATCACAGTTTTCATTTAGTTATTTGTAAAAAAAAATAATAATAATAAAAAATATATATATATTTAAAAACCTTGTTTCTCAAACATTTCTGTGACAAAAAACCCCTTATTTCTTTTGAAATTTCTAAATGTAGTACAGAAACCTAATAAATAAATAAATTAATTTGCATGTGATGTGATTAACTCTCAGTATAAATAAAGCTGTTCGGTGAAGTTTGTTAGACAATGTTAGTGAAGAAACAGATTTTAACGTAACCTGGAAAAGAAAAACATTTGCTACTCCTGGTTTTAAATAACTTTATTTCTGCTATTAGTTTAAAGATGAGCTTCTAAATGCCTAATAAGTGACTGGGCCTGCAAATTAGCCTTTGGCTAGTGGGCCCATAGACAGGACAATAGCTTTAGTTTAATCACTTCAATAAAATAAAGTTGAAAAAAGTATTTAGGTAATTGTTTTTTTTTGTCAGTCAACTTAACGTAAAACCTTCAAAAATATATTTGGTATGCTAACACTAATAAAACATACATATTTTCTTGACTCTACCTGAAAATTGATTAGTAAAGGAAATAAAAACAGAGTTTCAGATTTACGGATATCTAAGGACTTGTGTCTAAGTGCCCGTTATCAATTCAATCATTCGATGTAAGCAGATAATTTAAATCAAGCCACACATGATTTACCACTTTTGCACCTTGTCCATGTTATTGATCTCAGTTTGCGCATTGTAAAAGAAAAGACCACCAACTCTCCATCTGCATTAATACACAACCACTTAAAAAGCAAACAGAGAAGATGGGATCAATATGCTGACAAGTAGGAGGTTAAGAAACCTGAATGTCAGTCATTTCCATAACAATAACAAACAGCATCCTGACTTGAAGCCACATAGTTTCCAGTTTTGTAACTTAAACGTCTATTCTGGGGATAAAATCATGCTCTTAATTTTAATAAATACCAACAACTTGGAAAGGACTAATCATACCCTCATTTAAGCAATGTGGAGCAGCACTCTATGACCTTGTGGCTGTTAAGTGGTACAACAACTCAACAGCAACTTTAGGTTCTAATTGAGGCGCCCTCCAAGCCATGATTCCCCGGGTGGAGAGCCATTACGCGACGCTTTATATCAAAAAAGGTATACCAATATAAAATATGAATCTTTTTGGTTGAGCTTCCATTGCAGATTTTCTGTTGGAGTATTTAGTATTGTCTTGTAAGTAGCCAGCTACTTTTATGGACCACAGTATGGACTGGAATCAACACAGCCAGCCAGCCAGACAGAAAGGTATGCATAAAGAAAAAAAGAAAAGAAAAGAAAACGAGGCGTGCGAGCCTTTTTTATTATTCGGTGCGCTTTTAAAGAAACAGTTCCCCCGTCAGCTTTATGGGACTGTGGAGACTCGACTTCAAATAACAGGTCCGGATCTGCCGGCTCGATGCTAGCTCATCAGCGCATTTCAAACGGAGAGCAACAATGGCTGCCTCACACCTCCGTATAAACCTGGAGGACAGAGCCCACCGTCAATACGGAGAAGCAGAGAGAAGGGCAGCAAACACCTCAGCTCTCGGACGGACTGACCGCCTGCAGCGGATTTGACACTTACTTGTTGATTAGACGTTTCCCACATCGCCTGCTGGGGATTTAAGCGAGCTGGACACGGATCCGGGATCGAAACTAGCAACAGAAACTCATAATACCGGAGATAAAACGCTATTTTTGGGGGGTGGGGGGGTGTCACCCTCGAGCGTCTTTACGCATGACTTCCGTCGATGGTGCGTCGCGTTTTGCGTTGAACTGAGAACCTCCTTTATTGCGCCTGCGCAAAAGTGGTTAACTCAGCGCTTTTGGTCCAAATTTTTTATTTGTCATAAATATAGTTGGTGAAAAATAATACGATTGGTAATCAGAATAATATTGACAGGAAAGCAATTGGAAGTTCACATCTTAAATTTGTTGAATTACTGGGTATTTTTGTTTTTTATTGTATTTATATGGCGCAGAAGGCGATTCTTTTGGACAGCTTGTGCATTATGGGACAAATTTTGACATTTTTTAAAATAAATTTTGTCTAAAAGTCTTCCTCTTCAGCCTTCCAAAATACATGTGTTTCGTCCAGGGAAGGTATTTGTAAAGCACATGTTCAACAACAGGACATTTCAAAGTGATTTACATGAAAGGACTAAATGTGGTGAAATGTTTATGTTTTGAATCCTTATAAAACTCTGGTGTGCCCTCACAAAGGTAGCTAGTTCATGTCTATTAAAAAGAATACGTTTTCTAAACAACCACATGATGCTCTTGGGTTTTTGTTACCCTGCAGATTGAAAAAAAAAAAAAAAACCAGAGGAAAATTACAGTAATACCTCCTTAAAGGAACCTCAAACCTGTTGTTGCCTTGAATTTTAACACATCCAGCATGAAAGACTCACCAATGTGCATGACCCGTCCAAACACGGACGTGCTGTCCACAGTGCTGCAGTTCCACCTCCTCTGTTTGAACTGGTACTGGCACTCCTTGATGCCCGTTCTCGCTCCGTCTCCGATGTAGCTCATGTGGTCTTGGTACAGCTGGCACAGCTTCCTCTGACTCTGCGGGGCCACACAGGAACATCAGCCGGGATTAGCAGAGATTAGTTGCCTAATGGCTCGACACTCCTGAGCGGTCCCTGTGGGGAGATTCCCATGCATGGAAACTCACCTGTGAAAGGCCAGAAAGCTGACTGCAGAGAGGCTGAGCGCCGATGATGTACATCTCGGGCCGCTGGATCGGGGTCAGACCTAGAGACCTGAAAGATGTGGGGCATTTGAAGTTGAAATCTGATTAAAAGTGGGAATGCAGCTGAGACTTTGGTATGCTGGCAGCAGAGCACAAAAGTCAGGCGCAAATTTTACTGGGACAAGTGGGCTATAAAACACAGATAAATAGACTCCTGTGGAGAACATCTCTACAGCCACTATCTTTATTACTCCTTGGATTCCTTCCCTTTGACCTCCCCCACCCCCCAAAACCCCCCTCACTCCTCAGCTCAGTACAAGAAACAAACCATCTGCAGCTCACTCATGTCATGTCTGCAACATCATTTCACGAATGTTCATCTAATCCTATAGCAGTTTCTAAAACAAGTGTGGATAAAGCACCCTGTAGGTGCAAGGCTGTGCCATTTGGGAGGCCAACCAGGGTAAATATTGTGACAGAGCCTTCACATTTGTTCTATTCAAACCCAGCATCCAACGTCACAAAAAACAAAAAACAAAAAAAAAAACCCGGATCCCCAAAAAACAAAAACAGCTGAATGAATGCATCTTAAAATAAGAAAACAACAACAAACGGACGCGGAACATGGAGGGGATCCATCCCCAAATTATGCGTCAAACGACGCTCCAAATTATAAATCACATTCGAAGCACATGGGCGGATTTCAAAGCGGCATCTCCAGTTATCAGTCACTCACCACCACGAATTCGCCTCCACCATCAGAAGCTGGGAGCTGCAGGCGAGGACGACGCACGCCAGCTGCAGCAGATGTCGGACGGCTCCGGTCCGTCTCCTCGGGACGGGCCTGTTGTCCATGATTGTCCGCCGCGGCGCCGCCGAGCAGCCGGTGCGGGGCAAAGTGCTCTGCTGTTGAGACATGGGTGAGAAGGGTCACCGCGCGTCCTGCTCCGGCTAATTAATGGAGACGGTGTGAGTTCGGGTCCAGCTCACAAGTCCTCTTTAAGTGTGCCAAATGTTCCTACTCTTATCAGACTCTTTTTGCGCAGTATACAATAAGCCAGAAAAAGAAAAAAAAAAAATCCCAAGTTTATCCCAAGGTGTCAAGCAGTTGATCATCTGAAATCTATCGGAGGTGGAGGGGGAAAAAAAAAATCCACTTTCGTTAGATTCGTTAAATGAAAACGTTGTGCGTAAAACAGTTTATTAGTCCAGTTTAAGCCTTCTTTTATCAGCAGACAAATAAAACCAGCCAATGTGTGACATGCAGAATCCAGCTGTCTGGTTTGGACAGTAAAATAAAAATACACATATTAACAAGGATATTAAAATCTGAAAAAAGGTGAGGAGCCTGCTGCCTGTCCTTCCTGTCCCCCTGCAGCTGCTCTACCGCTGCTATCGCTCCCATTCCTTGTTTAAGTTTAGACTCCTCCTCTTTTTCGCACCCCGACTTCAGGCCAGAGCCGCCTCCCCCTCCTGTCACCACGTGAGAGGAGATCAGATGAACAACTGGAAACCACACACATCAGGGATCTGACACATCCATCTACAAATGTCTGTGTATTCTGGTCCCCCCCCCCCACATATAACCAAAAAAACCCGGAATAAATTGAAGATTTTATTCAACACAAGAGTGGATAGAAAATGGTTAACAAATATCGCAAATGTGAAAAGCGTGACATGTATGTGCATTTACATCTTAATAAAATACCATGCTGTGGGGTTGGACTTAAATCTGTTTGCTTATTAGGTGCCTTCTGAAGGTTATTTGTTGAATATTTTTAGGGGTGATAGAGGAAAAATGACTGGTCTCACTTTTGTATTCTCGTTTGTGAAATATTTTGCAGGAATGTCCACTTATGGATCACGCTTTAATCGGCTTTTACAAACAGTATGGTTGTGACTTTGAAGGAAAACACATAAGTTGAGAGTTTTGGGTTTTTTTTATTACAAATTTAAAAAAAAAGATAAGAAAAGAGTGGTATATTTAGTCAGCAACTTCCATCCTTGAGTAATTCTGTACTGCAACTTTTGGATGTATACTTGTTACAACCCACCTGAAGCAAAACGTTGAATTACTTCCTTTGTGAAGGCCTGGTAATTAAGCAGTCACTTGATTCAGATGTGTTGGAGCAGAGATTGATCTGAAAGCTGCAGAATAGAGGCACTTTAAGACTTGATGCTTTAATCTGATGGCCCCTTCGCAACACGGCAGAGGCAGTGTCATGCTAAGGATGTATTATTTTCCTCCCACTTTCTTGCAACACCCTGCGTTGGTTTGTTGCGTAAAATCAAGATAAAGTAGTCTGGTTTATGGCTGCAACATCACAAAATGTGAGGTGTGAATATTTTACTGAGGTCCTGTAGACAACAGATTGTGGCCTGAGGTGATTGAAGTGTGGCAATCCAGTTGTTGATTCCTTCTCTCCATCCATCCATCCATACATGTGAATGGGGGCTGAACCTTTTTTTTTTTTTTTTGCTTAACAACCAGCCTTTACTAAAAGTTCATGTGGGTCAGATTCCTTTTATTAGCTGAAGTGAATGATTTGTTTGAGTAAAAGGTGAGTGCCTCAAAAATCTCCTAATCCTTCCCCCTCTTTGGAGTTTAAAAATAAAAAAAGACACACATACATACACACACACACACACGTAGGAACAGGCACGTTACCCTACACATTCACAGACAAGACGGTCAGGAGAAAAAGAAAAGGCGTGTTGAAGCGAGCTCTCCTCAATTCATAACCGGGTCTATAAGACAAACTGCAGGCGGGTCGGTGGGTGGTGAACCTGCAGAGCAGCTCTTTGATCCGACTCAGTGCCTCTCTATAAAGACCGCATCCACTCGGCCAAAGGAGGACTTGAATGGGAGGCCCCCGAAGTCTAGAGAAACCGATCAAAACATCCATAAAGCGCTGCTGGTAATGAGCTCTTCCCGGCTGTTTTGCTCAAAAAAGAAGGAAAAGGACAACTTCACAGATACTCACATTAACAGGTTGGATCCTCGTTTATTTAGCAGTTTCATACTTCAAAAATAATTTGCCATACACGTTTGCTAGATCATTGTTGACTCTCAATGATCTCAGTGAGAAACGTCAAAGTTTTGGTGTGTGCGCTACATTGAGACAGCGGTACGGAAGGTAAAAAGGTGTAATTCATCTTTGAGCATTTAAACCGGTTGCAGAGTAAATGCATCCACAGTAAATGCATGGTATGAGGTTAAGAAATTATTTTCTTGTAGTTTTCTCCTCTCAAATGAGACGACTAATAGGATGACAGCGCCCCCATCTGGGAAAAGATAAATATTAACCTTTAGTTATCACCAAACATTCAGTAATGACTCTGGAAAAAATGACCCACAGATAAATAAACCTTTACATATATATATTGTTTCTATTTTCATGCAGTCTTTTTATTTTGACTGTTATTTATTTTACAATTATTATTCAGATGTTTGATCTGCTGCTTGGTTTTGTTTTTTTCTCAATTGTACTCCGAGTTGCCCTGACATATTCTAGTGCCATTTCCAGGTTTTTCAACATTTTAAAAACAGACACAATGATTCAATATCCGACATTAAACTGCTGTTGTTACAGGCTTAACGTATTTTGTCACATAACTTCAAACTACAATGTATTCTGCTACAAATATACAAACACAGACACATGAACTATATTGAAGTGGAAGGAAAATTATGCAGCCAACACCACGGCATCTTGCTACCCACCAGATACATTTTTATTTTTCACTAATAATTAAAAATGTATGTAGACTTTATTTGAAAGATTGTGCATAAGACTGACATAACGCATGTTATGAAAATGAAAGAGTAGAATTTTTATGATTGTCGTCATGACGTGTCATTCGGTAAATAATGTCACTTTTAATGCAAAGTTGCACAAAACGTCCATTAAAAGTGTCAACTTTGCATTAAAAGTGTGATTATTTATCGAATAGCACTACTAACTAAGACAATTTAAAGATTACAAGAAAGTTTGCCTGCTTGGAAGGCAAAGCAGGTTATAAAATGTTGCCTTTTAATATTTTCTAAATTTAAAATACATCAATGGCCAGTCCTGTACTATAACAGGAAAACAAACATCTGTGTCAGTAGAGAGGGACACAGCAATTAGATGACAAATCATTCAGTAGCAGCCATTGGATTAAATAGACTAATATTACAGCGCCATCTACTGCTATCCAAAATTTACTTTAATACAGATATAAGGGCCTATATTCAGTTGGGTTCATGTTAATCTCCTTTATGCTTACAATCCATACCAGCTTTTGAGACACTGCAAAGTGAACTTGTTCCAAGTCTCATTTTGGATCTGCAGACAAAATTAAATCTTTGGAAATATAAGAATAAAGGACCAAAAATGATTCATATATCTCGAATCCTACATGCAATGTTTCTATTAAGACACTAGGAGGAGCAGTTGGGCCGCAGACGTCCCTTCAGCAAAAGAAATGGAGGCAAAGACAGGGAGGGAGGGCTGAGGGCACAAAGGCACAACTTGGACAAAGTAAGAGGAAGAAAGAAAAGGGAGGGGAGCGAGTGGAGGGTGAAAGAGGGAGGGGAGTGTCCATGTAAAGGATCCAGAGCGGCAGAAAGGGGTGGAAGGCGCAGGGAGGGCGGCACGTCCCTGGAGGATATGAGCAATAGGCGTGCAACAGGGAGCAATGCCTGAGAAAGTCGGCAACTCCTCTCTGGATTAACACCAGCCTCACTTTTTTATTGCCTCCAGTGCCAGACTGGAGCGGCAGCAGCGGCGGCAGCAGCCAGCTCCCCTCCTGCAGGGAAAGCAGCTGCAGTCGGCTGATGGAGGCTGAGCTGGTGCCCCGAGGAAGCCGCTGGTGCCAGAAAGCAAAGTATTAATTTCTGGGAAATGAATGTCACTTTTAAATTGATTGCTCATTAGTTAAAGGGAGAGAGTTCAGGCGGAGGAGAAAGCTGAGGATGCACAGAGCGAACTTCGTTTTTTTTTTTATGAGCACCTTCATCTTCGCTGAGACATCTAGACAGGTTATTTTTTTAATGGCAAATGTTAATATATGTATTTTTTTTCATTAATATTAACAGTTTAAGATAAAGGTACCTTTGGGAAACATTACTGAAACTGTGCCATAAAACTGATAATATTATTATTAATAATAACGCAGCTCTTTTGCAAAAGTAAAAGTTGTGAAAGTGAAGATGCCGTTTTAAAAATACAAACAAAAACTAATACAACATTTCTGTGAGTGAAACTCACAATACAAATAAAATTTTTCTAGGCGTAGACTCAGTCTTCAGCAGTAAAGTGCAAACACAGAATAATTCTGAATTTTGCTTCCTTTAAGGTATTTTTACTTTCCGTCTGCATTTTCATCAGTGCTGCTTTTAGGAAGCTCCTGATTGACCCGTCTGCCTGCGTTCTGACCCTCCGTTAAGTTCACAAAAACAACGGGAATTTGGATTCAAACAGCAGGAACAGAAAAAAAAATAGATGGTCAGAGTTTATTGGAAAATGGATGCAGGGTTGAACTAAAACTGAACCCGTTTGCTTTTTAGTTTCCGGCCCGTGTTCAGTTCCTGTTCTGCTAGTCGTTCTTTTTAAATTGCTCCGTCTCCGACTGCTTTCTCAGCTGCTTCCACTCTGCTCATTATTCTCATCCGTTTATTGTTTCACTCATTAATTCTCCTCCCCAGTATGTATATTCCCAGTTAGTACTGGTGCATCAATGCTGCGTTATTCTTCCCTCAGCTGTCTTCCTTTCACATTCCTCGTTTTATTTAGTTTCATGCTCTCCAGTTAACGTTGGTGGACCTTGGAATTTGGGTTTGTACGTTTCTCTTTTTTTTTCTGTTGGTAATATGTCACCAGTGGGCTTTATTCATTAGTTGAGCAGGAAGAAGAGAAGACCTGCAACGGCCAGAAATCAAACCAGGAACATTTGCGTTGAGGACTGTAACCTGCTCCAGGTGGCTTGATGATTCATTAGAGAGGATCTCAGGTTTTTGGTTTTTCATTTTCTTCTGCTATTAGACAGATATAGTCTATTTTGATATCCATCTCTTCTATGAGTCTCCTTTGCTTCTGTAAACTCCTGCCAGTTCTTCTTGAACCCTTGAAGAAAATCAAGACTCAATAGAAACACGCACTCACAAACCACTAGTAAAATTATTTCCCCTGATCACCACTGAAATTAAATGCGTGGGTGGAAGACCAGTGACTCTCCACTTTGTGTTAGGACCACCGAATGCGAAGATGCCAAAGCTTCCTCTGGGAGAGAGACGAGACAAGTCTCTGTAGCGACCAAAGGCCCTGAAAGCCAGAATTAATGTCAGACTTTAAAACATTTTAAACTCCTCTGCTCTCACGTTAAAGCTCTTTTTCCTCAGTGTCACCCTTTTCAATGCATTTCTATTAATCATAAACACGTGTTCTGCAGCAATCTGCCAAATGCAGCCGCCTGCAGGGGAATTTACAGCTGAAATTGTCCTCTCTCTCTCTCTCACACACACACACCCAGAGGGACATGCAGACAGAGTTGGAAGTAGCTTTGAAGAAGCTTTAGGCTTTAAATCTGCCTCTTTGTTTTTCTCTCCGGCTACAAACACAACCATACATGGAAACCCATCTTGCTTTATTCTCCCTCCATCACTCCTTTCCACCTTGCTTCTGCATCCCCGTTCCTCCATCTCTCTCTCCCACCTCCGTTGCGCCCGCCCTCCCCTCCCGTCTCCTTCTTCTCCCTCTCCTAGACTCTGTCCATCTCCCTCCTCCTTGTCTCCATCCATCCTTATGTCAGCTGGCAGAAGATGAGTCATGCCTCTAACTGGGAGGCTAAAACTCTCTCCGTCTTTCCCTCTAAATATATCCCTTCTGTACTTCCCTCTATGTCTCTTTTTCACTTGTTCTCACACTTCTCTCTGCTTTGTCTTGCCATCTGTTTCTCTGCAGCACTCTGCTTTGTTCTGTCGCTTCACTTCTGAGCTCTTTCTTGCTCTTTCCTCACACTTCTATGTGCTTCTGACAAGTTAACGTCAGAAGCTTGTTCTGATATTTGTTTAGATTTGTTTTATTTGTTTCTGTGCAAAAAGTGAAGCAGTTTTTTCTGAGCTTATGTCAGATTGTCGCAAATCTTTTAAAAACACCATCAGCAAAAATTTTTTTTAGCTACTTTAAGTGGATCTGTGTTGGCCGCAGAGTCAAACAAAATCAAGTCTCCGCTCAAACATTTGAATTTTCCGTCAATAAAAATAACGGCGCCACTTTATCTGGAGCTTAGGCCCATTTCACAGCACACTAAGATTCCCCACTACTACATTAACAATCCATCAGAACGTCTCTGCAAGGTCTTTAAGAACAAAGTAAGCTCCGCTTAATGTGTGATGACATGTGGGAGTTCCCCGACTGTTTTGAGCCTCCCACAAACCCTTTGGGATGAGATAGTGTTGGTTCATTATCCTGGTGGCAGCATATCTTTGTGCTGCGTGGAGCCTGATAGCTCGCCAACACACACGGCACCATGATCAGGCCGGCTGCACACGTACAGTAGATGGGTATGTGCTGCACTACCTGTGAAATATGTTTCCCACCTGCATGGCATTGCAGGTAATGATGGGGGAGGGTTAAAAGAAGAAGGAGTACTCATAGGGTGCATTTTAGAATTTAACAACCCAGGCTGAGAAATGTTGCAGTGCAACTCATAAAAAAGACTTCAGGTGCTGATCCTCCTCTGGTAAACTGATAAAACTGATGACAGTGTCTGTGAGAATCCAACTGATAGTGGAGGCACAGAAACCTCCCGTATGTATAGGGAGATTTGATTCCCATAATGGAGACATTGTGACAACAAAGCGAGGAAAATCAGCAGGGAACGAGACTAATCCGCAAGTGGCTTCACCACTGATGTGCAGGTTTTCCATCTGCTGCAAGCAAGTCTGAAGGGCCAGACAATTTATTTTAGTCAAGAGTTTTGGATTTTTCTTTGACCCATAGGCAAAAAGATGCAGCTAACGAATAAAATAAAGAAAAAAATTCTGCTGCAAATTTTGATGTTCTTTAATCCAATACCTTTACGTTAATCCAGGCTGAGAAAAGTTTAATATTTCAGAGAAAATCCACTTGGCCTTGTTTTGCACTGGAGTAGAATCATGCGATCGAGGCCGCGTCCCTGATCGGTGCACCCAGGGAGAGGCGTGTGCAGCTGGGTTATGTCCCATGACTTCCCCGTGCCCTGCAGCCCTGAGAAGCACCAGCCTCCTGATCCCTTCCCTTTGACAAGTCCAAACAGACACATGCAACTCCGTGCTTCACTCAGGCTTTTTCCATACACCTATCGAAAAAAAAAAAAAAAATCAGATTTTTTTTCACCTAAACTACTGACACATTTTAAATTACTTTCGGAGAGAAGATTCAAATTTAAAATCTACAGTTTGGGAATATGAAATGAGGGAATAAGAAGGACAAATGTTGGCTAGTGGTCTAATTTGCATCTCTTCTCTGGTTTTATTCAGATTACCTAAGAACGTCTAAAAAGTTGTCATTTGTGCCGCAGCAATTTTTCATTTTAAACTGACTTTTTAGCCGACAAGAAAGCAAAACCAACAAATTTCTAAGAAGCAAAACACCTCTTCACAACATTGCATCATCTTTCTTCCACTTCACAATTAGAAACTACATGTAGCAGGGACAGTGGTTTGCCAAAGTAAGCAACTTTTTATTCATCTAAGGCAAAAATTCATTGTTTTCCACCTTCAGACAGACAGAAACTATGTAGACGGGCTTGCAAACACACACCAAACACATATACACACACGGAACAATATGCAGCCTTTTCATGCCAGCAGATGACAGAGTGCATTGAGAAAATGCCAAAATGCTGAGTACTGTGGGAGAGAGTGTGCACGCCTGAAAAATCTCCTATGTCAGACTGCAGAGCTGGCAGAAATGGCGAGCATCGCTGAGGACTCTCACACACACACACACACACACACACACACACACCAACACACACACACACACACACACACACACACGCAAACGCGCAGACAGACAGACACACACACCTAGGCAGAAAGTGTGCTGCAAAAACAGAAGGACGGCTGCATTGTGTAACACAACAACACGAGCCTACTGTAGCGAGTCGGATGCACAGGCAAGCTGTCGGATCAGAGAGAAGGAGGAAAAGTGGACATAAGGTACGAAGAGAAAGAGACGGAGCGGAAAAGGATGGGGATGGAAGATCTAGTTCAATTACTGCATCTCCCCTGATTCCAACCTTTCCTGCATTTCTATGATCTAAAATCTATCTCTAGGGCTTTTCTCTCAAATTATAAATGTACCAATGATTTTATGTGGTCTGTCTAACAACTACTTTTAGACTTTTAGGTGCCTGAAGAGCTGCTGCACCAGCTATTTTTGCCCAATAACATTTAATCAACCTGGACTCTTAAAAAAAAAAAAAAAAAAAAACTGTGGTAATGCCAGTGAATACAGTCATTCTCTCAGAGTCAGAAGCCTCTTTTAAATATGTATGAGGAGTTGTTTGGAGTTGGGGATGTGACGCAAACACTGGCCTCTGCAGTTTTTGACTTATTGTGAGATTCATAACATGTGTTTAATATGAATTTGCAGTTCAGTAAATATAAATATAAACAACTTATACCAAACATTTTCTGTGCAGTTCCAACTAAAATTTCAGTAGGTAACTTTTATTTTTTTTCGGTTTATCCGTCTCCAAGTATGCTGCCATGACATAGTAACAATTTTAACTATTTAAAACACTTTTTTTTTTTAGATAAAAGTTGCATATTGCAACTCTGACACATAAAATGTCATTATGTAAAAAGATAAACAAGTATGAACACCTTTACAGGGAGCTGAATTACTGACTTTTTTTTTTGCGTTAGCTCTGCAGTGACTCTATGGAGAACATTTAAGACGGCCAGGGGACCTTGTTCAGTACCGCAGCAGGGCAGGATTATGTAAAATGTTTGCACTGGTAGAGAGTAAATAAGAACAGCTGAAATAAGAACAGGGCAAATCAACACAAACACACACACAGACACCAAGACCGGGTTTCACTGCCATACAGGTGAAGCCCTGGTGGAACGAGGAAACACCTGAGGGAACATTAAAGATTCAGCGAGTACAGCGATCAGGCCACCCAGGTCATTGGATCCGCCGCCTTTCTCTCTTTTTGCTGCGTAAAGTTCTGTTAGTCTGCTTGTCATGGAGAAGGAAGAGAATCTACAGAGTCACGGTAATATCCATTCAGGAAGGCGTCGACCTTCAAGGGGGAACGTGTTGACACATGGCCACGTAACCTTGGCAACCGGCGACGGCTGCGGGTGCAGATGAAGCGTGTTGTCGACACGAGCAATTATCCTGTTAGAGCCCTCCCCTGAATTATCAAACGCAGACACAAAGTTACACAAGCCCCGAATACACGAGCAGACGAGAGGCTGAAGACGTTGGAAGAAACGCACCGCAGGATTGGAGGGAGAAAGTTTAGAGATGATACAGCAAAAAAAAAAAACAACACACCTGCTAAATCTGGGGGATCATGCTCTCACCTCACTTTCACATCCCTCACCTTCTTTTCACCCTTCGAGCTCGATTTTGAAACCTTCATTTGACACACTGATGCCTTCCTCTTATCCCTCCTCTTCCTCTGACCCCTTCTCTCCCTCGCCAAGTCCCTCCATACCTCTCCATCCCCTCCTTCTCGCTCAGTGTGAGTGCTAAGCGGGGGCCCAGCGGGTTTTCTAAGAGGGCTATGACACACCCCAGCAGGGCACACACACACACCACACACACGCAGTTGGAATGTGAGGCAGACAGAAAAACAGAAAGAAAAAAAATGCACGCTGTGCAGCCACACGCACGCACGCACGCACACACACACACACACACACACACACACACACACACACACACACACACACACACACACACACAGGGTGTGGGGAAGGGATGTATAGCTACTGATACTAGGAATACATTTGAACCACTTCAACCTTTTCATATTTTGTCACATCATAACTATAAGCTTTAATGTATTAATAGGGATTAAAAAAAAAGTAGTTCATAATTGTGAACCAGTACTGCGAAAAAGTATTTTCCTCCTACAATTATTCAGTTCTTAACACAGTTAAATGTTTCAGTATAGTTTTATTTTTCTTAATTGATAAGGCGAAGATAAAATGACTAAAAACCAAATGCACTTTTCATGATTACATGAAGAAATCACTTTGGGGCTTCATTGATCCACAAGGAAACCGTCAGGCACAATGGAGGGGAAAAACTTTGGAGAAACATGGAACATAGTTAGCCTTCCTAGAAGTGATCAGCCTATGAAATTACTCCAAAAATTTATACTAATTCATGAGCTCGTAAAACAATGTTGAACAGCAAATTACTGCAGACCTGACATGATTCAATAATGAGGAGCGATTGGGCAGAAATTATATCCATAAAAGAGTTCCAAAAAAATTATTCTGATGATCCGAGATTTTTTTGAGAGAAAAACAGAAATCTACCTGAAAGTTGTGTGACCTGTTGCATCTGTCCTAAAATTAACACAGGATGTAAGAAAAAAACCAACTCTCACACTGAGTGGTTGCATTCTTTTCCGATGTACAACCACAAACATCCATACGGCCTGAAAAAGTTCAACTATTATTTACTTTTTAAATTGAACTCAAGTTTATTTGACAATATTAAACATCTAATTGTGAGACAAAAGCTAAAATAGAAGATCTAAAAATGGACAAACACTTTTTCCCAGCACCGTATGTGGCAAATAATTTGCACTACATATCACCATCAATGCAAACTTAAGAGTTGTGCAATAATTTGTTAATTTCTGTTTTTAATAAGCCAAACAAATCTATGGAGGATGTTGCTTAAGCCATAAAGTGGCTTTTGACAGGCTTCCATCACTTCCATCCCATGAGGTTCATCAAACAGACCAGAACCCAGTACCGTTAGGCCATGTTCTGCTGGAAGACGCTGTGACTTTCCCACCCAAGGTGTTTGCTCTGTCATTATTAAGCTTGGTATTCATGTCAGGACTGCTATTTTGAAAATGCATGACGCACTCTGCCCCTGAATACCAAGGACGTAGGTGTTGGCAGCCACAAGGGACAATGCAGTTAGCTACTTTGTTTTTACCCTTGATGAAAGTACAGAACATGAGTAAAGAGAAGAGGGATGGATCCTGAATGTTTTCTCGCATTGCAAGTAAAAATCTATTTCACATATCTACCAAACGGATCTATTGTGCAACATCAGGAGGCTATTAATAGGTAAATTTATGTAAAAATAGCATAAAGGGATTAAAAATAGGCAGCATGAAGGGACTAATTGCTTTCAGTGCTACGTAAGGAAGTTCTTCTTCCAAGCTGACTTATTTTATATTGAGATTTGAACAAGAGTAACAACTGAATTAATCAGTATTTCAGCAATCCACTTCTGGCCTGTAATTTATTTTTCAGAACATATGAAATCAAATCTCCCTGGAAATCAGAACGAGCTTTTAGTTGTGAGGTGAGGCCACAAAAATTAATTTAATTCACTTGTATTTGTATGCCGAATACAAGAATACAGAATACATTTTTGATCCGAAGGTGTTTCTTTCTCAGTTTATCTAATTTAGTGTTTCAATTCAAAATGTTAAACTCAACTATAGGTTTGTGGTATACAGGGAAATATATTTTCCCTGTATATTTAGAATATAGCATGTGCTTTTACTTTTAATGCATAAATGTGATTAATCCATATGAAATAACAGAAAGTTTAGTGGAAGGATAACTGCAGCCTGGATAGTTTCTCAAAGCAGCTAGATTTGTGCTTCCAAGAGCCACAGTAAACATACACACCTAGAAGTACAACAGTTCAAATCCTTGAGTTAAGCCACTCCGCAACTCATGATAACATCAGAAGCATCTTACTT
Source organism: Poecilia latipinna (assembly GCF_001443285.1). NCBI lineage: Eukaryota > Metazoa > Chordata > Actinopteri > Cyprinodontiformes > Poeciliidae > Poecilia > Poecilia latipinna. The sequence continues at coordinate 112,464 of NW_015114015.1, read as the reverse complement.
GGACTGAGGAGAAAAATGATTGGATTGTTACCAATTGTCCTCTTTTTAGATGCAAGTTAGAAATTCACCTCCTGCAATCTGGAGGAAGAGTGGAAAAGAAACAAAATCCAACTTGTTTGAGGTCCAGTGAAGCTTCAACAATCAGTGATGATTTATTTAGGGAGTCGTCCAGCAGGACATTTGTATAGCACTTCATGCTTCTCTCAGCTGATGAGCCTGATGAAGATGTTGATTTCATTTTCCAGCGGGACTTGTCACCTACCCACTGCCTAAAACACCAATATCCGCTTTAATGGCCATGTTATCTGTCATTATTCAGGGTGGTTGTGGTGTTTTATTTACCTTTTCCCTGCTGTTTCTCCTTCCTGCTTCAGTTGGTCGTCTATAAGAGGGCACTGCCCCGCTGGCTGCAGATACGCGCATGTCGCTCATCAAGCCTGCTGGATGTGTTGAGCTGCCATATGGTCCTCCTTCGACAGACTGTCAACAGTGGAATGGTAATTTGCTTGCTGAAACTTCCCTTGTGCTTCCTCTGTGTTCGCAGACTACCTACAGGGACTGCTGCACGTCTAACACAACTTTAGCAATTCTGTGGTTCTAGTGCAGTGGTTCTTAACCTTTTTTGAGGTACCGAACCCACCAGTTTCATATGCGCATTCACTGAACCCTTCTGTTGTGATAAAAAAAAAAAATATGATATTTCCCCCCCACCCTGCAAATTGAAGACATAGGGGTGCCTCAACTAGAGTCTAGTTGGGTCACCCCATGATCACTATGTCTTCTTAAAAGGTAGAGTCTCTGAGAGCAGTTCTTCAAAATATAGTCAGTGTTTTCAGCAAAGTTGAGCTGACTGTCCAGGAACAACCTAAATTTGCCGCAGTTTCAACAGGTTGGCCATCGAGAAAAACTGGAACCACTTTAAGGTCTTGTTTAGATCAATTAATTAGCTCTATATTCTTAAGAGAATGAAAAATTTATAATAAATAATAAAGACTTTGCGGTATTCTGATTTAGTAATGTAATTATATTAGTTGTGTTACCACCCCCACGCCACTAGAGGCAGTAGGAACCCCGAAAAGATGCGACTAAGGAGCAGATTTAGAAGTACACCGAAAGCTACAGAATTTGGTAAAAACGGTGAGTTTTGCTGAAGTAATTAAAGACACAAGTTCAAATCCATGCTGAGAGTGGAGCTCCTTCAATCAGTGCTCCTCCGCATTACAAGCAATGTAACGTGATCCTCTGCAGCAAGTGATGGCAAGCGGGGCGTCATCACGACTTTACACAAGTGTGTCTTTACCTCCGCGGCAGAGGCTCCACCGAACCCCTGAGAACGACTCATCGAACCCCTGGGGTTCGGTCGAACCCAGGTTAAGAACCACTGTTCTAGTGCAAAAGCACTTTGACTAGAAAAGTGCACTAATTTTACTCTGAAACCAATTACTTTTACCAATTATTTGCCATACCAACTTTTACGATTAACTTCTAACCAACCAACCTAGAGTTATCAATCTTGTCAAAATTTCTCAGACATTTATTAATCTACCTGAAAATCAACATCATTACCTTAACTTCTTGTTAACTTGGGTTTTATCTCTTGTAGAGTTTCCATAAAACTCAAAACAAGCACTGAAGAGCTAAGAAATTGCAAATATACCTCAGCTGAGGTTCATGATTCAATAATAAAAATGGGCAGACATTACATCCAGGGGAGAGTTACAAGGATACAGGAAAAAGCCCAAAGGCAAAAACATTCCCTTTGGGTCACGAAAAAGACAGCAACTGGTTGAAACTAAAGCTCACGATTGTATTGTCAAGAGGAAAATGAAAGACACCATAACTAATAATGCAGATGATCAACATGAGCTTCTTTAACATTTGAGCTGAGCCACAGGTGGATAACCTGCATGCCACGCTCTGGATAATGCAGTAATTTATACAAAAAGGATCCCTGGCCAAATACTGTGATATTCCTGTGCTCATTTTAAATGCAATTCTCTAATACTTTGAGTAAATTAATTAGATTTTCATTAGCATGTTTTTAAAATATTCGAATGTATATATATTTTTTCTTTTCAAGTTAATTTATTCTAGCATCACATTACTTACTTTTTCAGACTTTTATTGTCACTGTAATGTTTTATTAAACAGCATCCTATTTAATAATATAACATTAACCTTTGTTTTTAAAATACAACCTAATTGAATATTAAAGTCAAAAAGTGAGGTTTTTGTACCCCATAACACAATGTAAATGATTAAACATATGTACTGTATTTTCTTATTAAATTTACCATATCTACAGTATGTCATTCTTACTTTCTGTGTGTTTATTTTTTCAAAACTTTATGTGAATCTGCAAGCTTTGACTTCCGGTTGGTACACCTGAATTTCCCCTTTGTGGGACAATGAAGGTTATTTTGATTCCAAATTATTTTGAAACAGCAGTGTCTGTGTCTGTAGCAATGAAATATCACTCTTTGAATTATGAGTGAGTGAGCATTTCTCTGTGGCATCTGTCAATATATCAAAAATAATCAATGAAATGGTTAGATTTTTTTTTATGGAGAATGGATGATAAATGAAGGGGAACGCAGAAAATTTTTTTCCATACTCTATTCTTTTTCCCCCTTAGCCTACTTATCCAGGCTTGAAGAAGACAAAAATTAAATAGACTTCATTTCTTTGGTATTACTTTCCATTTCAAGAAAAGGGAAATGGAGGAAAGTGGAGCTCTCAGACTGGGACTGAAACAAAGAACACCGGTGTCTGTTTCTGGGCCGTTTGGGGGAATTCCTCAAAACAACGATTAAAATCAGTAAGATGGAGGGGGAAACAACCTTCCAACGACACATACACAGAGTAGAAGCCGACTGTCCTGTTGGCTTGTCAATGTTTCCTGTGTGGTCCGTTTAAAGGGTTAAAACCCAAAGTGAACTGAATTGTAAGAAGTTGGTTTCCAAGGGAAACTGTTCGCACCGTTCCAGCTGAGGCGGGACAAACCAACTGCGTCACACGGGGAGAGTAGGGGTGCTCAGACTCACACACGAAATAAACTCACACTCTGGCGCTTAATAAACACCTCAAACCAAATTTTTACGCTGTTAAAAGTATTCATAGAGCAACTGTAAGAGTTATTAGTGACGTGAAACAGTTATGAGGAGTTACTGTGAGCGTCAATTGTGGCGTCGACCCCTCCGGTGTTGCCAGAGTGCCGGGTTTCCTGCCAAGTCGGTTTGAAAAGAGCAGACAAAGGCTTTGAGCTCAGGACGCCCCTCTCTGCCTCTCACTCTGCCCACAAAGCCAACCTAAACTCCCGTCTTTTCCGCTTTTCCCCCCCACTCTGTCATGGAGCTGCCCCGTAACCAGCAGCGCTAAGACTGCCGCTTCAGCGCTTACTTCCTCCTTCTGAAATGTACGACCGTCTGGATCCCCGCTCGGCCGCCGGAGGAAGGCTTTTTGTGGGTATAATACGAGGAAGCGTCGTCTGAGAGAAGAGGGAGAGGGGGGAAGGATTGACGCTTTTACCTCCTCTCCTCCTCCTTCTTCCTTTTGCCCCTTCTGCCTGCTCCTTTTTGGCGGATAGCGGGGTTCAAGCAGGAATTAACGTTTTTCTTTGCTTTTTTTACTTTGACAATATCTATTTGAATCCTGCTGCGCAACCAGACCGGATCACGTGGCACCAGAGAGAGTTGGATCGATTTTGCACAGTTCAGAGTGAGAGTAGGAGTAAAATAAAACAAGAGCAGCACACAACTCCTGCTTTCTAGTTTTTTTTTTTATTAAAAAAAACAACAACTGGGACTGTTGTTACTTTTGCATAATTTCAAGTGCAGAAGGGGGTTCGTTTTTCAGCCTTGGAGGTGTGGAGTATTGATTCTTATATGCCTGGGTTTTGAAAAACAATGGAGACGCACATTTCGTGCCTCTTCCCAGAAATTTTGGCCATGATTTTCAGCTACCTGGACGTGAGGGACAAAGGCAGGGTGGCCCAAGTGTGCATCGCTTGGAGGGATGCATCCTACCACAAGTCGGTGTGGAGGGGGGTGGAAGCCAAGCTTCACCTCCGCCGGGCAAATCCTTCCTTGTTCCCCAGCCTACAGGCCAGGGGGATCCGGAGAGTCCAGATCTTGTCCCTGCGCCGCAGCCTGAGCTATGTCATCCAGGGGATGCCGAACATAGAGTCCCTCAACCTGTCTGGCTGCTACAACCTAACGGATAACGGACTGGGCCACGCGTTTGTGCAGGAGATCCCGTCTCTAAGGGTTCTGAACCTAAGTCTCTGCAAGCAGATCACAGATTCCAGTCTAGGCAGGATCGCCCAGTACCTGAAGAACCTGGAGGTGCTGGAGCTTGGCGGCTGCAGCAACATCACAAACACCGGGCTCCTGTTGATAGCCTGGGGGCTCCACAGACTTAAGAGCCTCAATCTGAGGTCCTGCAGGCATGTCTCAGATGTAGGGATCGGACATTTGGCGGGCATGACCCGGAGTGCGGCAGAGGGCTGCTTGAACCTGGAGTACCTGACCCTCCAAGACTGTCAGAAGCTGACAGACCTGTCACTCAAGCATATCTCCAAGGGGCTTACCAAGCTGCGGGTGTTGAATCTGAGCTTCTGTGGTGGGATCTCGGATGCGGGGATGATCCACCTGTCTCACATGACCTCCCTGTGGAGCCTCAACCTGCGCTCCTGTGACAACATCAGTGACACAGGAACTATGCACCTTGCGATGGGCACCCTTCGCCTCTCCGGGCTGGACGTCTCCTTTTGCGACAAGATTGGGGACCAGACCCTGGCGTACATTGCTCAGGGACTGTACCAGCTCAAGTCCTTGTCCCTGTGCTCCTGCCACATCTCAGATGACGGGATAAACCGGATGGTGAGGCAGATGCACGAGCTGAGGACCCTGAACATTGGACAGTGCGTGCGCATCACAGACAAAGGGCTGGAGCTCATAGCCGACCACCTGACCCAGCTGGTGGGCATCGACCTGTATGGATGTACCAAGATCACCAAGAGGGGACTGGAGCGAATCACGCAGCTCCCCTGCCTTAAAGTGTTGAACCTGGGACTCTGGCAGATGACGGAGAGTGAGAAAGTGAGGTGATTGGGAGTGTTTTGGTGTGTGTTTGTGTGTGTGTGCGTTTCTTTTTTGGATGGAAAGGGGTCACAAGGAGCAGGAGGAGTCAGGGTGAAAAGCTCAGCTGGCTTTCTTTTATTTAAAAAGAGAAAACCCCTCCCTGCATCCTCCGATGTAAGGTGAGCCTCTTCCATTTGACCTGCCTCTTCTTTTCAGCTGTTTAACTTTTCATTCTGTTGGCCCTGCAGCATCTAGACTCGTATCTTAAATATAAGACTTCCTGGAAACCCACTAACAAATCTGAGTTTTAATATCTCAAGAAATATCTGACCTGAATTGCAGTAACTTAGCTTATTTTTCAAACGACTTATAATTTTCTTCTTACAAAAACACTTTGATTCTTGACACTTGCATCCATCCAAAATCCTTTTTTTTAAATATATATTCAAAGCAAAGACAGGTTGTTGAAACTTATGAATGAGATTTATTTTTGCTACGAGTTCAGATTTGATGACTAATCGCCGCTACAGCCATCACGCCTAATAAATGTTTGGCTACCTCGTATGTGGTTGTTTCTTAAAGGATGTATACAGTTCAAAACGAAGATGGAAAGCTGAGAAATGAGAGACTGGTAGAAAATGTGCCTAAAGGGACTGTGTCTGCCCCCTCCCCCATCCCTCCTTTCCTCCCTCCCTTCTTTCATGAGCAGAGCCAGAGAAAGGAGACCAGTACACAATCTGACTACCTTTGTTAATTTAACCCTATAAACAGCACCCATTTTCTGTGGAGTTTAGTCCGATTACAAGCCGACGTCACTTCACAAAAAAAAAAAAAAAAATCCCAACTCACGCATCAAAAAAAGGTTTCTTGTGTGTTTGCTTCATTCTTTAAAAGGATAAAGTCCAACTTTAATGTCCTTTTTTGGCAGGATTAAGAGCATACCCCGTGGCAAAAATACCTATAATTGTTTTGCTATGACTAGGCATGGGTCGGTATCAGATTCTTTGCACTTTTCCTTATAAGATAAGTAAAAATGCAAACATTTTAAACTGATAAACATTGCTTTCATTCAAAAAAGTAAAGCAACAAATATTCTTATTGCTGCAAATTGGTTTTGACACATAGATAAAGCAAAAATAGAGATGCATCTTGATCCTGGGGTCAAATATAGAATATACTTTTTGGTCTGTAAATGTATCAGCAAAAGAGTAGGTACTTTGATGCACTTTTTAATTTAACAAAACTTACATTCAAAATTAGAGATATGTACTTGATATCTGGTCATCCTATAGTTTTCTTTCCTGGACTTAACTACGCCCAATAATCAATAAAAGCTGCACCATATTTTTTTGCTGTTTTATGCGTTTGTCAGGAAACATCAGAATCGGCAGGTCAGGCCACAAAAGAGAAATTGGGGTTGGCCAGTTAAGGCCTAATTGCTGCACCTTTGGAGGAGATGTCTGCTGAAATGAGTCATTTTTCATGAGTGGTTTTACTGCAGTTTTCACGCCATCATTGTTTTTCACAACCAGAAATATCTAAGACAGTTGTTTTCATAAGCCAAATGAAATAATAGGTTGGAAAAACATTAGAATTTGCAGGTCTTTTTTTTATTTAACCAGAAATTGGTATTGGCTGGTAAAAGCCAGATTGGTGCATCTCTATAATAAGGGTCTTTTGGCACTTCTTTAGTTCCCACAGCATTATGGTCTGTGTATTTCCGAAAAGCCAAATGTGTCTTTCTGATAAACAAGGTGAACATTGCAGAAGCATTTTTTTTCCCAGCCAGCTGATTGGCAGTGTGCAGCGACAAGTGATGTAGGGGTAGCACTGCGTTACTCTATCCTCCATGCAGCCAGATTTATTGAAAAGGTGTTTAAATCGGAGAAAAGAAAAGATCGGTTGTGACATTTTAGTGATTTCAAAGCTGCAAGATCTTGGTATATCTTAATAACAACCGGGCCATGCCTGCTTATGACACGGACAAGAAAAGGGTATAACAGTTATGTTAAACCTTGTAGGTCCTGTTGAGCTGTAGGTGTTTTTGTAAGGCATGCTGGTGGAGATGAGTGTCCAGAGTACTTCAAATTGAAGTGATTTCTATGTCTTACCCTTTATTAATCGTAACAAATCAGGGTTTGTCTTGTGCTCTTATTTTCCCACATTAGTACAGACGCACTCATATTCATGTTGCCCTTACCGGTGCACAGCTTTCCCTTTCCCCCACGCCCCCCATTTGTACCCTCTTCTTCATCTCTCTGAATAAAAATACCCTCCGAATCAATTCTGAGACATGCTTAGAATAAATAGCAATCGATTTCCCCCCCCGACTTCCTCGCTCCCTCGAGTTTTGGGTTGCAACGAGCAGAATATACGTCTTTCTTTCCCCCTTTTCTCATCTTACCGTCCTTCCTTTGGAAAAAAAAAAAAAAAAAAAAACACATGCAGATTTAGACTGTACACACATGCACACGCGCACACCGAGGTGTGTGTGCGCATTTTTATTGTAATGCAATGACCTGCAAGAAAATGAATATAAACGGATGTGCGTCCTGCTGAAGAAGCTATGTGCGTGTGTGTGTGCGCGTGTGTGTCTTTGACAATAAAGAGATGTACTGTATATTATGTGTTTGTAAAGAAAAAGAATGCAGAATCCCAAATTAAATTGTTTTATATTCTTACGGTTAAAAACAATTAAAGATATTTATATAATGAACGAACCAGCGGTGTGGATTATTTGTGGTGTTTTAAATTCCTCCCCAATGAGCTCTGGTGCACTTCTTCAGAACAATATGGCCTTTTATTATTTTAATACACGACTCCAAATAGCTGCCCACATATTTAGGACCATTGTCCTGCTTATCAAACGGGCTTGAACAAAAACAAAACAACAAAAAAAATCTAATTTGTTGTTTTATTATTTATGAGGAGGCTCAAAATGGATGCTTGCCGTCTTGATTTGGCTGCGGCGCCTGTGTAATTAATTATCACCATGGCGTTTATTATAGCAAAACTGTTCTGCCTTGCTGATTTTTTTTAATCATCAAAGTATCCTAGTCATCTTCAGATGCAACCAGAATGTGCAAAGTTAGGGGGGGGAAAGATGATGAGATTCACATCATTGATTATTTCAGTTTAATGAATTTTTATGAAGGTTTTTTACCTTTAAGGGCATTTATTTATTTATTTATTTATTTTTTTTTTGCTTTGCTTTAATTATTTGAGCTGCGTCTTTGCAGCCACATCCAAGTTTCCCCTTACTGCTTTCCATCAGGAGGTGTTTTGTGTGTGAAGCGACACACACCACACATGCACAGGGTTTGCCAGGCCTGCTCAGTAACCATTGTCTACTTTTAGAAGTTAGGGACAGGTTTCGGTGTTTTTTTTTTTTTCCCTCCTTTTTTTCCCCCTCCTCTTGTTCAGTCACGCATACCAGATCCCAGACCAGGCAGGGGACCCAACCAGCACCACCACACATCCCCCCTCCTCACACACACACACACACACACACACACTCTTCCTTTTAGCATTCCACACCATCATTCAAAGCATTTAAGCATTCTCTCCCTCCTGACTCTCCATCCATGGGGATTTGAGGATAAAGGCCAACAAGAGGGATTGTTGACCAGTGGGACACACATAAAATGTCAGTGTTTGCTGTTTTTTAAGTTCCTCTTTAGCGGGGCTTTGGTATTGTGCAATAGGAGTGCAACAAAGTTGTCTGACATTATGAAACGTTTGCTGAAACCTTTGGGGGGGGGGGGATATTTTGTTCTTATGGAGAGAAATGTCACATGTTTAGCCATAGCTCAGAGATACATAAATACAAAATAGGAAAATCTGCTAACAATAAAAATTTCACTTTTCAAAAAGAATGCCATGCAATTGTACCTAATTACAATCTGTTCCTCCAGAAGTCACTTTAATGGGAAATATAACTCAGCTGTGTGCAATATAATGCCAGAATAAATAACATAAAAGGGTGTCAATACTTCCGCAAGGAGCTAGTTCACTATGCTTTATGGTGATTGCTACAGCAGTCCTCTAATTATTGGCAGGACTCATCTGACCCTGTAACAGACTCCCCATGACCGTTACTGGGACAGGACTGTGTTTTTGTAGTTATATCTGCAGTTATATTAGAAACAGTGGTTCTTTCGCCCCCCCCCTTGTTTCCACAACAGCAATAAAATTTCAAAGGTTTTGCCTTATAATGACTACTCAAAAGTACATGAAAGGCTTGTGCTTTTAATACAGTTTACAGTTTGCAATCCTGGCCGCAGAAGAACAAACTAGCGAGGACACAGCTGCAATCCATTCATTAGATGAACAGCGAGCAGGGAGGTATACGAGATAAACCGACTGGTTCCTATCATGTGACATTTGGTGTGCAGACCCTCTCCCGATGGATACAGGGAGGTCACATCGCGTATTGCTGCAGAAAAGCTTCAGTAGGATGAAATGTAGACTTACAAAGATACAATCGACTGCATTCAAATGATAATGGGATACTTTATTAATCCCTGCAGGGAGAATCCCTCTTTGTGTGCGCTACCCTCCTCAAAGAGGTCAGAGGTCAGGGATCGGCTCCAGAGCACCTCCGCTGGAGCTGCTGGGGGAGTTGGTGACTTGCTCAAGGACACGTCAGCGGGGAGGAAGGTTGCCAGGGTTTAGTCTTGTCTAGTTTGTGAGTCATGTGCGTGCAGTGCAGGCCATCTTTAGGACAGATTTCATTTTAACATGAAATCGAATTGCTTACTGAAGCTGCTACGTTTGCATCTAGGACAGAGACAGAAAATTCAGCCCAGGATTTTTGCAGAATTGATCATCATTGCAAGCACTGAGTGTATTTTGAATTGTTTTAAAAGAGCTACCAGTCTTTCCATTGTTGAAAAATATCACTATCAGGCACCAAAAGCTAAATTGTTGCTCCCTTGTAAAATGAAGAGCTGACTAGTGCAAGATGTATTACAAACACTCGGCTATATCTGATAAGTAAAACTGAATATTGCGAGTAAATCAAAAAATGTTACTGAAGTAATGTCAGTTTTTACTTCCTAAGAGAGCTTTGCACAAAAACTGCTAAACCTTTCCTCATTTTTTCTTGGTTACTTATAAGTGGAGGAAAATAAATCTAAGACAATAAGTGAGAAAAGGCTGCAATAGGCACTTTCCACACATTGTGGTTTTAGCTGGTATTCATCTGCTATACATAAAATAAACAACAACTGAATGGACTTACTTTTCCTTAAAGTAACACAAATATTTGAACTTTAATGTAAAACATTAAAGTTTTAATCTCCATATAAAACCCCCCCAAACATGTTAACATGTATCTTGCTGTATTAATATTCTGTAGTGATTGTTTCTTGTCATGAAAATCAGTGTGAAATCCAGCATTTAAACTTGCTCATTACACACACAGTTATAACAGAATAACCAAATCCATAATGAGTTTCATTTAAAAACAAAAGCTGAACTGGCTCAGTCCCACAAAGTCCAGTCTACTCTAATTAGCTCCTGCAAATAATACAAACTTTTCTACAGCTTTTCTACAAATGTGAACATTTCCTAAAACCCTAGAAGTAAAAACATTTAGCATTTCTAAATTAGCATAACTTTAGAAGGCAGTGGTCGAGCTAGAAAAGCCTAAATCGTGAAGCTGCAGATTTAGGCTTAAGGCCACAGCAGAACATTTATAGCCAGTACAGATACTCAATTAAACTATTTCTTTAACTTCTCTGTGACATCTTGACTGTCCTAGATGGAGGATGGGGGAGCATGCCAGAAATCTCCTGCCACCATCATGGTGTTCTTAAGAGTTAGTTTTTAATCATAAATAATGTTTTGCATGCAAGCACAAGATTCTCTAATTTCACACTTATGCTTTCTTTGAAAATTGGGTTTCTTCTTGCCACTCGTCTATAAATGTCAGACTTTGCTCTTGATCTCTGCAGCTCCTCCAGAGTTAAAACAGGCCTCTTTAGCTGCTTCTCTGATCAAAGCTCTAATTTCACGGCTGGTTTATTCTTTTATAACCTGACCCTGCTTTATACTTCTCTTTATTAGGTGATTTCTGAAGGCAACTGGTTGCTCTGGATTTATTAGGGGTATCAGAGAACAGTAGGATGAATACAAAATCGGGAATGCTTCCACTTTACAGTTATAAAATACTTTCTGTAGGCCTATTACATAAAATCTGAACAACATACACAAACATTTGGATTTCATTGATGCTTTTTCTAAAACGCTGGACGATGGATTTGTGATCGGCAGCTAGAGGTCTGCACAATGTCCAGTCTGACAACTTCATTTTTCCCACAGCTGGTGGGCAGCTTCTGGAAAATTTCAAGGCTGCAACACATGAAAGTACAGTCCATGCAAATGTTCTCTTAAAAATGCCAGTGCTTTGCTTTTTAACCCTGCTTTATGTGTTTTCGAGCTAAGCTGCTCCAGTCGGCTGTACAGAGAAGACTGGAGTCGTTTTCACCATTTTTTATAACTCTTATGGTGTTTACAGGCTGATAAGACTAAAATCTACTCTTCTTTCTTAGCTCTACCATTGAGTTATTATCCCAGATGACAAAGCAATACACTAGGTTGAGCTTTTTCTGTTTCAGGTCAGTCACGACAACGACATTATTTCTATTTGCAAAATACAAGAATAATTACAATTTTTTCCAGAGTCAGTTTTTTACATAACACTGACTACAATTTTTTAAGCAAATTGGAAAAGCCCAGATGATGATGTGGCGGCTTTGTGAGCTTCTGATTGGTTAATTGCTAACATCTGACTTAACTGAAGGCAAATCTGTGGATGCATGTTAAGGCAACACCCCAAGCTAACTGCTTATTGTGTGGCATGTAAAAATCAAAAGAAATCAGCAAAGATATGAAGAAGAGAACAAGTGTGGGTCATCCTTAGGAACAATTGCCAGATACCTGAAGGTCCCACATTCATCTGTCCAAACAATCATATGTAAATATGACCAGCCATCGTACTGTTAATGAAGGAGATTGTTCTGTGACCCAAAGATGAGCATGTTTCTGTGCAAAATGTGTCCCAGTAATTTCCCCAAGCACAAGACAAACAGTTTACAAACGCCTTCAGGGAGAAAGATCCTAACATTTGGAGATACTGTAAAGCTTAACTTGAAGTGTTTGGCTATAATGAGCACAGTAGCACTTGGAGGTGGCAGCATCATGTTCGCGTTTTGCTGCAGAAGAATACTTGAAATATTGAAACAACATCTCAAGATATCGGCCTGTAAGTTAAAGCTTGGACACAAATGGGTCTTCCAAATGGACAGTGACCCAAAGGATTCAACAGAGTTAGTTATGAAGTCATTTAACCCTTTCATGCATAGCGGTCACTACAGTGGACAGCTATCGAAAACCCATTTTCTTGTGCTTCTTGTGGATTTTTACGTTATAAATGCACACAGACCACTGAAGTGGACACTAATGCATCATAAAATACACTATCAACTACTGGCTGTCAGCTGCAAATGCAAGAAATTATTTTTATTAAATCCAATATGGCCGACGGACAAAAAAGCATGCCAACGGACCCGGTCCCTCCTTCTACTGTAGAAGGCTCTTGAAGGTAAAAAAAAAACAAAAAACATATTGTGACATCAGATAACCCCTAAAGAACAATACTATTACAATTGATCACCTAAAAAAAAAAAAAAAAAAAAAAAAAAAAAAAAAAAAACCCAACCTTTTTTTTTTCT
>NW_015114015.1:11270-96506 GCF_001443285.1 Poecilia latipinna | reverse complement strand
AAAAAATTTGTGAACTAGAAAAACCCCAAAAAAAAAAATCTTTTTAAATTTAACCCCAAAAAAAAAAAAAAAAAAAAAAAAAGAAAAGAAAAATCCTACCTTTTTTTATGCCTTAAGAAAATAAAAAAAACTTTGGAAAAAAAATCCTGACACAAAGGATCATAATTCATGCATGAAAGGGTTAAGGACAACAAAGTAGTATTTTGGGGTTGGGCATCACAAAGTTCTGATCTCAGTCTTAGAGAAGTGGGCAACCAGTTCACAGTTCTGTCTGCAGGAATGGGACAAAATTCTAGCAAGCGATTGTGAGAGGAGAATACATAATGCTTGACGCCTGTCATGTGGTTTCATGTACCAAATAAGTAACTTTTTATAATTATTTTGTTTTTCCACTAATATGACATGCACTGAAAAGGAATAATTTTGGTAATTGTAATTGAAATGTTCATGAAATAAAATATTTTAGCCTGATTTAAAGGCAAACAGTGAGAAAAGGTTATGCCTTTATGTAGTTAATGTAAATATCTGGTCTTACCTCTGCCTGTAAACATTCTTATACATTCCACTCCAATCATAAAATAAACCAATCTTTGACCTGTGTCTTTCTTTGGGTGCAATATATATATATATATATATATATATATATATATATATATTCCCTTTAAACTTTGGTTTGTGTGAGTGTAAACGTTCAGCCTGCAAGTTGTAAAAGTTGAACTGTGGCTCGTCACGTTGTGCTCAGAACATTATATCCTGTCAGCCAGAGAGGAACAGCAATATGTACGTGTGTGACTGTGTTTTACTGCTGTCATTAAAGGAATAGTTCACCAATAAAAAAAGGGAACTGGGGTTCTTCACAACAAAGCAGCAGTGGGTATTAGCAGCACACTGTTACTGCCCTCCCCCACATGCCTCTGTCTTCAGCTCCAACTGCTCCCTGTCTGTTTCTCTTTTCTGCCACTCTGTCTGTCTTTCTGGTCCATGTCAGACTTTCTCTCTGCTGCTTTTCCTTCCTTTCCAACTTCTCTTTTCCCTCCAGTCGTCATCTCCACTTCTGCTCTTCTGTCTCCTCTTTCTCTCTGTAACCTTGTTCACTCCCACATATTTCCTCTATCTCTCGCTTCGATTCTGACCTTGTTTGTTTCTTCTTTTTAACCATCGTCCCAAAGCCTGTTCTTGGCGTTCAGCCTCCTTCTCCAGAGCCAGTTCTACCCACTCTCCCTCCTTCCTTCCTCATTTCTGTGGCACCTGGTGTTGAGGTGTCGCTGAGGTACAGTAGACGGCTCTTTGAAGTCCCTGGGGCCCTCGGGGGTTGTGTACGTGTGCACCCTTGTGCGTCAGGAAACTTTTTTTTTTCTTTACGGACAAGAACATTCGGCTTTGCTTTTGATTTGGGCTTTGATTTGGGGAAACAGCATTCTTTGTATGAAAGCATGTGAGACTGGGGGCTTGTACAAAGCTTATTACATTTGTTTCTTTTTAGTTGTTTTCTCCTGGAGCAATTAGTACTACTAGCTGGTATGAGTAAATGGTCTAATGTGTAGCAGACACATTATTCCACAGGCTTTTACATAACATCTCTAGAGTCAAACCTGCATATCACAAACATGGCAGCTCATATTTGTCCTACTTGCCTTTGACAACTTAAATCCTTAAACTTTGACTACAGACATTTTGCTATTTGAAAATGTCAAACTCAAAGCTAAAAGCTGATCTTTTCTATGTTTATTCTTTCTAATCTACATGTTTAATAAACAGCACCCTTGGTAAAGTTGTGTGGAAAAGCATCAAATTTATAGCTTTTATGAAGATTTGGTGATACTGATAGGACAATCATTACTACTGCTCTTTAACTCTGAACTAATGGTTCTAGTTATTCTAAACTTTCTTAAACTGCTAAAAAAAAACTTAAAGATCAGAACATCAAAAAAACCCATGAAGCTCTGTTCTTTCATCTATGAATCAAAATAGCTGTATCCTATAGAAATATCATGCAACATAAAGACAGATGGAGTTATTGTAACTCCATCCATAATCAATATTACATTAGAAGCTGCAGATATAATTGTTACTTTTTTGGTTTAAAATAAGGCAATTTGATCAGGTGGCACCTTTCTTTTTTTTATTAATCCATAAACATTGCACATTATAACTCTTGAGTCATAGCTATCAAACCAACTATAGTTGATTAAATCTGTTTTACTGGGATATTATTGGTGCCTTACTTCCATTTTAATATCTGTTCTTAGCAGTGAGCCATCATGAAGACTCTAAGTAATTTTGCATGTCAACCTTGATAGATGCAATCCTCCAAAATAATCTGGTCATCACAATATAGATTCTGGAAGTTCCCAAATGTTCCCAAATACTGGCACATAGTGTACACACTAAACCAGAAGTACTTCTGTGATTGAATTTTAAAACAAAAAAGTGGCAAGTGCAAGGCAAGGCAAGTGAGGAGATGCCCAAGGCCATATACTTTGTAACCTTGAATACTTATATAAATTAAAGGGAAATCAATGACTAAATAGACAAATTAAATATCAAGTGTAGGAGTGTTTTAACTTACTGGGTGTGGGGCTGACAGGAGCTTTGCCAGCAGGGGGGCGAGGCGATGGGGAGAGAGCGGAGGGGAAGCACCTCTGTCCTAAAGTTTGCTATAGTCAGCACCAAACCTACAGAGGAGGGGAAAAAGAGAAGGCATGTCAGAGAAAGAAAATGTCAGAAAACCAGTGAAATGTGTTAAAAAAAAGTAGTGAGAAATAACAGAGGGGGAAAAAACGATGATGGTGAGAAAGCGAGGCAGAGTGAGAGAGGAATTTGTGAGTCACTGTTTAACTGTGGGCTGCAAGAAGTCGGCTAGCCGTGTTAAAATACCGTCTGAGTGCACACACCCACACACCAAAACTCTTCCATTAGAAAAAAGGCCTAAACTTCGACAATAGCTGGCACACGAATACAGAGTGTTTATGCAAAAACCTATGCCTCTCTCATACCTTGCTGCCCAGCAGGACAAGCTAATTATCCTCAGTTGGACGTTTTAGGCAAACACACACGTACACACCCTTAAGCTGCACATTTTCTGAGTGTAATGAGCCGTTTTTTTAATGTAGGTGAAGAACTCAAAATGTCTGACTTCAACAACAAGGTAGCAACACCAAAAATAACCATTATTGGTCTTCGAAAAATCTTTCCAAAAAGAAGTAGAAGTAGAAATGAAGATTTCTGAGCACAGCCAACATGAATATTCCTCATCAACTCAGTGACTCAGCACATAATTTAGATGCTGAAAGCAAATCACAACGGATGGCTAAGATTCAGTCTATGGAGATGTTTTAGCAGTCAACATCTTACTTCAACTCTACATAGTTTGCTATTAAGAATGGTGCCACTGCCAATAAATATTGACCGTTTTACTAAATGGAATCCACAACTAGTTGTAACAATAGATTATTTGAAAAACATTAATTTCATATGTAAAGTAAAAATAGTCCAGGCTGTTTAGTTTTTATTAATTTAAATAAAATGTCACACTGACATTGCCACGTTTACGATGCAGTGCATTCTGGGTAGATAATGCATTTTCCCAAACAGTGTGTGTTGACTTGAAGTTGCTTCATTGTCACTTTGCACATCCATTCATTATCTTCCCATTTCTTTTGATTTTATTTTAGTTCCTGCTAATGGTGTTAGCTCCTTCTAATGGTTTTAGCTCCTGCTAATGATGTTGGCTCCTGCTAATGGTGTTAGTTCCTGCTAATGGTGTTAGCTCCTGCTAATGGTTTTAGCTCCTGCTAATGATGTTAGCTCCTGCTAACGGTGTTAGCTCCTGCTAATGGTTTTAGCTCCTGCTAACGGTGTTAGCTCCTGCTAATGGTTTTAGCTCCTGCTAATGGTTTTAGCTCCTGCTAATGTTGTTAGCTCTATCTAATAAAGTAAACAGTAGATCACAAGCTGATCATGTTTGTTTCAACAGAAAACTCGTGAAAATGTTGATGCAGCATAATTTTTGAAGTAATGAACTTTTATGTGTCACAAAACAATTAGGTTGAATTTACAACATATTTAGGCCAACATGTTAAACTAGTCCTGGATCCCTCTAAAATAACTGAATACCAGAAAATTTACATCAATTTGTTGAGTGCAGTAAACCGTGTGGCAATGCTCTGCCAGACTATTCTTGTTTCTACAGAAGGATAAAATCTATTTTCGCTTTTTCTCGTCAAATACATCTGACTTTTGCGAGAAGCAAAGAAAAAAAAAGAGCAATTATGTTCCTTTTAATTCAAGAGTGTTTTACTAATGTTACTATAGAGCCAGTGACATTAGATTTACCTGTTTGTGGTTTTTCCCCTTTGCATCTGGTTAGTTTGAATAGCACATTGTTCAGCTATAATCATGTGAATTCATCCAACTTTTCATGCGGAGCATTAGGCATTTTATTCAGAAAACTGTTCCAACAGACTGGATGAGAAGACAATACACTAAATCTTTTATTTAAAGCCATAGGACACCGCTTCATTTGCAATCAAAATGTGGATGTCTTCTCTGAATTATATAACAGTCTGGGCTGTAACAATAGGACACTAATAATTATGCATCACATGATGCTGACTTCTGCTCCACATTCCCACTTCAAACCCAACGAGCAGCATCAGTAAAAAGCAGGACGGAGACAGAGGGAGAACGCGGGATTGGAGAACAACATGAGTGTTCTTTTTAGCTTTCTTTGTCTCGCTATGGAACCGCGCACAGCCCTGACAAAAATGTGACAGAGCTGTAATGCCAAAAACAAACCAGGCTCGCGCACGCTCCAATTTGTCAGGAGAGTCGGTGCCTCGGTAGCGTGGGAGGTGTGTTGTGCTCGTGTGCGCTTGTCTTCCTGTGCACGTGTGATTGAAGGTGCGTGTGCATAATGCATGCGCTCACAAGTTTTGCGTGCCTGTCTCTCTCCATCTTCCTGTCAGCTGAACTTGTCATTCAAGCATCAATAAAGAGTAACTTTTCAGCTCCTGCGTCAGTTTGTGTAAAAGTCGTCACACTCTTTTTAAGCAAAAAAAAGAAATACAGGAAAAATATCCCTGCTGCAACCATGTAGTGCATGGATTTTAACAGATATTTTATAAGAAACGAGCAGATTTTATCATAACAAGAACATTTCAGGGCTCTGCTCTAGAGATTTCCAAATCTCTAAAGCAATGTCTCTCAAAGGTTTCTACAATAGTGACAGAAATGTAATTGGTTCTCAAACATATGTTGAGAGAAAAATAATGATGTGCAGACCTTTATTAAGTTTGAAGTTCAATTATTTGAGTAAACACTATACAGATTAATTACACACACAGATGTTTTATTTCTGTTACTTCAAATTATTTTTTTGCATCCAAAATAAATCTGACAATTAGGATTATAATACCACAGCAGACTTTATAAAAACTAAGTTTAATACACAGTGAAAGGTTGTTTTTGTCCAAAGTTACTTTTATTCTGAAAAACAAAATAACTATGGCATAAAGTCTGCAATGTTGGTTTTACTGGATCTCAATGTTGCATTCAATACAATTGACTGGTGGTTGTAGAAAAGATTTAATGTAAAGTTAACGAGCTAAAAGATTAGTTGTTTAAAGTCAGATCTGGAAAGTGCAGAAAAGAAAGATTTGAATATTGAATCTGAGCAAACAGAAGAAAAATAGTAAGAAGCAACATCAAGAAAACCACGTTTCAGGTTTTATTTCTCAATTTATATTCAGTCGTTTTGAGGCAAAGGAAGAGATTTTGAGTTGTGATATTGCATGAAATAGTCACAATTGAATGTATGAAGGATGTATAATTTTGTACAAAACTGAGTCGGACCAAAGACAACATCCCGGTCAGCCCACTTTATGCCAATCTGGGTATCCAAACCATGAGGACATTTCCATCATGGAGTTATTTAATATTCAGCGTATAAAGGCATTACTGAGACAGAGTAGCACTCTTATCACTCAGTAAGTGAATTACAGTCAATTTGCATGCTGAGTGAATTTAACAGAGACCCAGAGCATTGAAGCACCGACTGAAGGCTTATTCCCATCTGTTTTTAGCTTGGCTCGTAAGTCAGTATCTATTTGCATTAGAATAGATTTTTTTTGCAGTATTTTTAAGATCTTTAAGTTTGTAAGGGAAACGAGGCTGAATTAGTTCTGTAAAAATTCAAGAGCGGACCAAGCTATTACATATACAGTGGATGTATTTGTAACCTTGAAATGTTTTGTCATTAATACTTTTGATTTGATTTGATGATTTTGCTGCTCCCAATTCATTTACATGCATCTGTTTTGGTTATTAGTAAAATTTATCGACATTCAATAGATAAGATGTTACACAGGTTAAAAATCTTTAATAAATTATGAAGAAATTAAATGGTTTTCAGCAAAGCGTGCGTTTAGGAAAGACTGAATCCTTGTAGTCACGCAAATCAAAATTTCTTTTCTTAACCTTGGACTTTTTCTTGAGCTTTTAAAAGATTTGAAAATGGAAAAAAAAAAAAAAACACGTCAAATGAATTATTCAAAGGAAACCCATGTATGAGAATTTAAATAGAGAGTATTTTGCCATAAGTTGTCTTTTACATTCAGATGCAAATATTAACTGGAAGGACTGCCAGTAAATTTTGCATAAATACAAGAAACAGAGCTTCGTGACATCATTGTTTATTTCACAAACTGGTAGATAAAACCAGCTCTTGTCTCTGGGTCCAAGTTGTTTGTATCCGTAAAGAAAATGTAGTTTAAGGGAATGTGCAGTCAGGTGGGTTGGCAAAAAGTAAGAGAGCGATAGTTAGTGTGTGCTTGTGCCAGAAAGAGGTTGAAAAAATACAATATCTGAAGAACTACGGCGAGAATGAGACATGGGAGTAGAAATGAGAGAAAATAAGGGAGGAAACCGAGTGTGGAATAAAAAACAAGGGCTACATTTACACCAGGTGTGTGCATCTCGTCCCTGTGGTCCTTCTAGCTGTCTTCTCCTATTGATTAGCTCATATTGATCTGGCCTGACGCACACACAACATGCTTCACTTGATTTAGCCAGATTTTGACACAGGGGACACACGGGTACATTGTTAGCATGCATGCAACCCCCCCCCCCCCCATCTAACCTCCAAAGACAGACACAAACATTTTTTAGCCTCCTATAAAGGGCAGGACACACATGCACCCTTGTCAAACAGCAAACACTTGTGTTGCCTGTTTGCTGGTGTGCATTGGTTGTCTGGTAGGAAAAGCCAACAGCGTGTATAAGACGGGCTGTCGGAGGAAGATTCAACTCTTAATCTCATTTTCCTGGAACTTGTCTGATTCAGTCTTTGAATCCCATGCGGAATACCGCAGTTTTCCTTTTTTTTTTTTTTTCTGGAAAAAGTTGGAGAAAAGAAACTGTTTAAACTCTGTAACCCTTTCCTCTTCCAGGCTGATAGCTCTCAATTACCAAAATTGTTCCTAAATAATATTTAAATTGGTTTCATGTTCTGAAACAAGGGTGACAGCTGTGCAAAAAAAATTGAAATCCAGAAGGGGGCAGACACTTTTTCCACACCTTCTGACTGTTTATCTTACAAGATTTCAACATCTTTGTTTTAATAGTATTTGGGAAAATGTTCAACCAACAAAGAACCAAATACGAAAATCATCAGAATAGTCATGTTGTGAGTGGCTCTAGCGGTGAAAGACTGGTACGGTTATTAAACACAATCCTGAGTTTGTAAGGAAAATCTCATATTTTATATGCATCCATCTTCAAGCTTCTCCAGTCAGCTCAGAAACTTATGACACGTCTTTGCCTGCAGAACCTTTGGCCTTTGGAGCCCTTCACACACACGGTTTGATTTCAGCAATATAAATAAATACATTTTACAGGACTGAACATGCAATATTGAGCTGGTAGAGAGGGACATGTTACACTATCCAGCAGAAGACACCAGACTTCACAATCGAGATTTCAGTCTGACAATACCACAACATGCTTCACCGGAGTAAAATAATAAAAGGAAAATTAAATCAAAGGAAAGAAAATAAACGGACCAAAAGTTTAGGCTGTTGACACTCGTAATTAGACTGAACAGGTGGAGAGAAGGATGAGGAGAAGAAGGAAGGAAGCAATTGACGGTCAGGAACAAGACAATAGTCAAACATGTTTTGCAGCTGCAGGATTTTGATCAGAAAGTTTAGATTGAAATTTGTTGTCCGTTGTTTTTGGTCAGGAGAATGATACCTGACCACAGATATGGTTCAGAACTGAGTCCACGATGCTTCACAATTTTAGAGCTGTGAAACTGGCTGAATCAATGGTGACAAAAACATATATAACACAGAGCTGTAGGAAGTGATGGAAAACCCACAACTGGATTTTTATTTTTTATTTTTAGGTATTTCAAGGACACCAACACTGAAAAATTCTCACTTTGATATTTTGCAAGGACATTTTTTTGTAATGTTTGCACCTGTCTCCATATTTTCTCAGAGGTCATTTTGGGTTTTTCATTGCTGAAGGAGCAACTGTGAAGGCGTATTTAAGCTTTTTCCCACTTTGTTTTAATGCCTTAAATCTAAGAAGACTTCAATAGGTTTGCTTTATTTTAAACAGAAACCATTTACTCATTGCTTCCCGGTGATGTCGTAGGTGCTCGATTTTCAGTTATTTCATTATTTTCCGCTTGAGTTGATGATCAAAAGACAGTGAATTAAAATTATCGGCTCACAATAGCACTTTTTTGTAAGTCAAACGCCGTCAGCTGCTGCAGCTGTAGCCTGGGGGCAGTAGCTCAAAGAAAAGGGACTGGAGTGTCAACAGCACCGGCGCTCACCCTGGCTGGGAAAAAAGGCAGGGAAGGTGAATTAGTAATGGTCTACTTTAAGAAAAAAAAAGAGATTTAATAATATGGTCAGGTCAAGGTGCCCTTGAGCAAAACATCTCACCTCCAGCTGCTCAGAATCGTCTTCAGGCGAGTGTATTTGTTGAGGGCAGCTCCCAGTGAGACCGTGAGCTGAAGGTGAAGGAGGCCGAGGTTCATGAGTTCATGTGTTCCCGTTCAGTGTGGATTAGTGGTGCTCGACGTTTGATTCATGATCGGGCCTGCATGGCGGCAGGCGTCCTCTGCATACACGCAAACTCACTTTCATGCAGGAGACATAAACACGACTAACTGTTCTCCATCCACGACTGTAATGCTAGGCTTCTCCTTCCCCTCTTTGTCTCTGGATGGATGTAATGATCCTTCTCTCCTTTTGGTCTTCCACTCAGATGCAGAAACACTCACTCAAAAATACAGTGCATGCACAGCCACACAAGACCTGCTTGCACAGAGGCGCACACACACACACACACACTCTGCCTTCTGCTGCTGTGATGGCTCTGAGCTGTCAAAACATTCCCGCTTTCTCTGCCTCTCTCTCTCTCACACACACACACATACGCACACAAAAGCAGCTTGACTGTGCTTGTCTATGCAGGTTCACAGAGGCTGCTGTCTGTCCAACCTCATTCTTGTCCCCCTCCTCTCCGCTCTCACTGCCTCCTCTTCATTTCTGTATCAGAGCATCTTCCTCAGCCGGTCGCCTCCATGAAGATCTGCATGCGTTTGAAATTTGTGAATGGAGCAAGCCATTGAAACGCCACCTATTCGCACCGGTTAGTTTCAAACCGAGGCAGATAAAAGTCGACTGCCTTCTCTTTTCACTGGAAAATACATCAACGATGCAGCAAATCATCGGCAACTCACAAAATAATGTCGTAATTTTAAATCGTATCTGTAGATAAGTCATTCATAACTGTGATATTTTATATTACCTGGGCAAAAACTGTTCAAAATCTAACAGACTCAACAGTTTACAAAAGAATAGAGAAATAAATATCACATAAACATCGATTCACTTCTGGTTGCATAACGTCGAACTAGTAAATTGCAGTAAATAATCCAACTTTTTTCACTCTTTATAACAAAAACTATGTTTCACGAAACCTTACAGGTTATGAAGTCTCCATTTAAGTCTTTACACCATTTTCAAAGTTTCATTTGGGGACTTATGGCCAAAAGGCAATATCTTCTGGGGAAGGGAGAAGCTGACTGTTATAAAATCCACCTCAGTCCTTCCAGCATCTGAATGGGACAAGAGCATGTTAGGTCCGATCCAAATGTAGCATCGGCTGCTCACCAGGGCCTGCAGGTTCTGCAGATACGCAGCTCTCTTTTAGACCCATCTCTTCAGGTGAAATATGCATCTGGACAGCACGGGCTTCGGTTGCACCACGGGGTTCAATTTCAGACAGAGCAGAGAGACCACCGGCGGCGGCGGAGGTGGTCTCTCTGCTCACCGAGTTTTATTTAAACATAAACTTGGCGTTGCAGCAGGAGTCCATCTGAGGATTAGTCCTGGTTGACTCGCTCAAGTAACAAAAGCTTTCTTCAGTGTTCAGCTCTAGCGGCTCTTGCTTCACTCTGCACTATGTCAACAAGGATCAACCAATCAAAAGTGAACTTTGGGTCAGAGTGGGATTTGTTTTACCAAGCTAATAAGTTAAAGGTAACCTGAAGTTGGCTAATCGGAGAGTTTTTTCCTTTGAGCATCAGTGAGGATATAGATTTGCAGCTCAATTATGTTCTTCTCTTATAAAGAAGTCAAATTTAGCTCCAGACGGCTTTATACAAGAACGCTCAACATGAAGACAGTCCTGTTTTCTGCCAAGGACAATCTTAAAGTCTTAAAAGTCTGGAAAATCAGGATGGACTGTTGGCCCGACTGTTCTGAAAGCATTTTTAACGACCTGTTTTGTCTCTTCTTCAGGATAAATTTCCACTTTGAATCTGGACGTACTTCCTAGAATCCCTTTTGTGCTGCACTCTTAGCAACGTCTGAGCGAATCTGATTTTGCAGAGGCCTCTCCTATTGTCTGAAAAGCTCGAGTCTCGAAGGTATAATTTCAGGGGAAAATGTGAGTTTTCAAATGCAGCCACCCAGAGGCATCCGTGCCATCATCACAGCAGCGTATGTCAGAAACTCGGCTGCCAGAATAAAACGCTGACATTTTCAGTTTCTGCAGGCCACAAAAAACAAACAAACAAAAAAACCCCAACAGTTTTAACATTTAACATTTGAGCCAAAACACAAGCAAAAGTTTGTTGTTTTAGCCAAACACTTTCCTCCAAACATCAGCCAGGTTTTGTTGAAAAAAAAATCCTACCAGGTTCAGACCAAACAGGAAAACGGTAAGGTAGGGTTTCTTATTAGGCCAGTCGAAATCTGACTAATTTAACTGTC
Organism: Poecilia latipinna; assembly: GCF_001443285.1. Classification (NCBI taxonomy): domain Eukaryota; kingdom Metazoa; phylum Chordata; class Actinopteri; order Cyprinodontiformes; family Poeciliidae; genus Poecilia; species Poecilia latipinna. The sequence continues at coordinate 85,212 of NW_015114015.1, read as the reverse complement.
AATGAATGAGCTGAAATTAAATGGGTTCTATTTAAGATTTCAGTGGTAAATTCATAAAAAACAATTTCAATCCACCTCACATGTACAATTTGAGAAACAGGATGTCATGTCTATTTTTAACACTGTGCAAACCAATTTAGTTAGTTTAGTTAATATATTTACAGTCACACAAAGGAATCTGATCTCACACGACTAATCACAACCCCGTCGACACATCGGTAGAAATCCCTATTGCTAAATGTCATAGTTAATTTGTTCAATGTTTATATATAAATGCATAATCTTATGCCACTCAAATCATTTTAATGGCATCCAACACGTTTGTCAAATTTTCACTCTGAAGAAGTTTAGGTTGGTGAACGAGTTGAGATGCAGACCAACAGGTGCATTTGATTATTTGCTGTGGTGTAAACTTTGATTGTGCAGTGGTCACAGTAAACCACGTCTGAAGAAATGTATTAATGCTCGTTTACAACGTCTGGCTTCTACTTTAATGATTCGTATTATGTGTTAATTTGCTAACTTTGGTTTGGGAGGAGATCCACACCTCAACCATACCGACAAGTAGAGAAACCCAACTTTCCCGGTTAGGTTAGGTTGAAATAAACTGAGGGTGTTTGAATTTATTGTAGAGAAGTGTGTGTGTGTTTTCTTTTAATGAAAACACACTTTCACAGAGTGCCCTAATTTTTCCACACAACTGTATCCAAACACCACAGCACTGTGCATCCCAACAAAGAGGATATTAATGTTTGATCCAGCGTCTCCTTATTAAAAATGACTGAGGCTGGTGGTAAACTGCTGCTGTTGGCCTTACTTGAACAATGACGCACGGTTAGCATTTTGAAACTGCAGACAGAATTTTTCCTCCAGAACAACAACACATCCTGATGGATATTGTTCTGCTCTTTCTCTTGCTCTGATTTGTTCGCTGGCTCCGTCACACTTTCACACGCAATCGGACTCCCACACACGAGCACCGAGTGTTTGGCCTGCAGGGTTTGCACAGCAGGGAGGAATCAACCATATGGCAGACATGAGGATGGAGCCAAATCTGGCTTGTACACATGCTCTGTGGCCGTGTTGCTCTGTGTGTTTTGTGTGTTCAGCTGATGGAAGCCTGCACTTAAATATATATCAGGGCCAGTAGTAGCCGTAAGGTGAACGCGGCGTGGTTTTCACTGGAAGGCTGCCGAACAAATGAATGACAACCACTCTCCGTTCCATCGCCGGCCGCCGTTCCCCTTGAGCAAGGCATTGAAGCTGCTGCATAAGAGCCTCATTGTGAAGCGACTAGAAGGAAATATTTTATATGCATTCATGTTTAAAAAACTGTAGATGCATGTTGCACAACTGCTTTTCATTAAAAAAAACAAAAAAAAAACTAATATCTGCAGTTGTATGTCTAGAAACCAAAGTACATGGTTGCAAAGAGAAAACAAAAGCACAATAAAAGTTTAAATGAAATAAGTTGATCCAAGTAGGTTTCAGCTTCTTGTGTCAATACATTTCATATAGACCTTAAAGTAGACAGACTACATTCTATTGCGTAAAAAGTATTGCTTCTAAAACTACAGCAGTACTTTTTTATTTCATGCATCTAATTTGTCAATATCCTTCTTTTCCACCTGAAAATATGCTCCAGGTTTTTTTTTCTCTGGAAATATAGGAAGGTCTGACTTCTCTAACTCTGACGCTGAACTGCATCAGCAACCACAGCACAGCAGTCTCTGTTGGGATTATGCTATATCCATACTTCCTATATTCGCCATTCCATGTGGAGAAGTGTTAACACATCTTCCTTGCAGCACTGAAAAGGCTTATTCTGCATGCATATATGCTGCCTACAAGAGAATGCATCTAATTTAATTGCGTGGCCCATGTAAGCATGTAGTACTTAAACCATTTTGGCTGCCGGTGTGTGGGAGACTTTTGGTGCATGGAGGTTTTAGTTCATGCTTGAAATGCATTTATTCATGTTGCCCTTTCCTGTGCATGTGTGTTGCACGCTCAAACCGCTTCTTGCATCCTGCATGCATGCTCTGCTAGATGCTCCGCTTACACGCGTAGCTGTAAGTCAGACTATAGCGTTCCTATATTTATCTCCAACTTTTCCCTTTCTCATCAGTCCTTTTCTCTTTGCTTCATCGCTTCACCGACTCCCCTAAAAAGCAACGACGGAAAAAAATAAAAATAAAATAAAATACGTGCACGTCCGTGTTTGTAAGACGGTTTTAAAAAATGCACACATTCTATAAGAGGGAGGAGGAAACAGAGCGTAGTGTGGGGAAAAACACTGCCTCTGTGTGCCCCGTGTCAGTCGACTTGACATCTGATCTTGCTGAGTATGGTAAAGAAGAAAGCGCTGAAAGTACTTTACGTGTGTGTGCGTGCAAGTGTGTGTGTGTGTGTATGTTTTGTGGCCTGGATGTGTCCTCCTTTCTATGTGGGTGGTGAGAGGAGGTAGTAAGGGAATAGGGTGTGTGTGAGTGCATTCAGTTTAAGTGTCAGCATGCCAGTGTGTGTGTGGCAAGCAGGAAGAAAAGAAGAGGGAGGCAGTGGAGGAGAAGCTGAAAGATGGATGGCAGGGAAGGCAAAGAGAGGAAACAAGTCAAAGAGGAGAACAAGGGAGAAACATCTGAGAGAAAAGTGATAGAAAAACACAAGAGATGCTAAGATATTCCTTTGTTAGGGTATAAATGTTACATGAACTGCGCTAAGTTATGAATGAAAGAGTCCTTCTGACAAATAGTCAAGCTTGATCAGTCATACATATGCATTTACGGCTGATTGAGAGCCCCTCCAAGCTTCATCTATCAGTATCAGAAGTCATTTTGGCTCTTTCTTCCTTATGTGTACTTTAATGTTTTTCCTGTTGTTTTTGTGCACCAACAGTGAAGTGTGTCGCTGATGAAAATTTATCAATATTTCACTCCACAACTTCTGGAATTGCAGGCTTGAATTAGCCGCGACAGCTGGATGCAGCTCTAGTTCACCAGAAGGAAAGTCTTTGAACAGTGTGGAGAGGAAAGAAAACTTCACTTTGTTCCAGTGAAAGTTCATCCTGACAGTGCATTTTACAACAGCTATCTTTGGTGTGTTTTATTGGAATCGCATGTGAGGAATGTGTGCAAAGCACTTTGTATTTATGAGAAGGAAGGAAAATGTTACATTTACTTCAAACGTAAAAGTAAATCTTTGTGCATCCGTGTTTAGTCCAGTTCTTTGTAGCTGCAGCTACAGGAGCAAATGTTTTGAGTCAACTCACCGTTTCAATAATTGCTTTTACAATATGTTAATACACCTAGTATATTCTATAGTGTGTTATTATAGTGCTGACAGGACTTTTAAAGTAAAGGCACATACATGAATGCAGACAGGTCTATTGATTTTTGTTGCCACATAAAGAGCGACTACAGCTCTGTGACCAGATCCTCCTCCTCCACCTCCTCTCCTGTCATGCATGTGACCCGTTTTCACCTCCCCTTCACCTTCACCTTCCAGCTTTCCCGTCATCTACCATTACTAAGCTTTTTCTTTTCTGAAATCACCCCCACTTCAATTGCCTATCGTCGCATTCCTCTTTCCCCGTCATCTTCTTCCTCTCCCTCGGAGCATCCCTGAACCAAATGGATAAGCTGACAAACGGAGAGGGCTTTTTGTCGCTGCACATGTACACAGACATGCCAAAGTGGCTACATTTTGAGATAAAACAGGACAAATAAGAGAATGTAGCACAGGTCCCTAAGAGAGCGAGGAGCTGGAGGAAACAAAGATGTCCCGCTGTGTTTAGAGGCTTTGGCAAAAGCTGCTCCTGAGTGACGCCAATGTGTGTGCAAAGGAGAAAAAAAGAAAAATTAATAAGAAGAGAAAGTAGAAAATGCAACAGAGGAATTAAAAGGCGACATAAAACAGAGTCTCACTGGGCAGAAATAAGCATACCCTGCGACGCTTCCACATTTTGACATAATGGCCACAAATGTTAGTGTAATTTATGGGGCTATTATGTGATGTATTTTTCGTCCACACATCATGTACTGTTGCTCTTACAAAACAAAAACCAAAAGCTTGACAAGAAATACAGAACGTACAGTATTTGGACATGTAGATGTTATGAAATCATGACTCCTTCTACGTGTTCTGGGGGTAATTTCAATGCAAGTATTATTGGATTCAATAGATTTTTTTAAATAAAGCGTCTTGAAATGACGTGTGTTGTGAATTAGCATTAGCTAAACTTCATTTGCTTCTCATTCAACAGTGGCTTTTTTTTGTCTTCCTGTCAATTTAAATGGACTTCTTAATGAGGTTACAGTTGTGCTCTACATTTCCATTTTAAGATACTTTTAAGATACACCATTTACTAATCAGCTGACAAAGCTATTTATAGGACTGGGTTTTGTTTAGGTTGATTGTAGATTTTTCCCATTGAAAAACAGAAAAAAACTTTCAGCTTTAGTCAAGGTCTGGAGCTGTAAACCGACAAAATATTTACATTAGTTTGAGCGACATGAACATGTTAGCAAGGCATTGTGACTTTACAGCTTTTGTGATGTAAAGGTTCTGGTTTGTTTGTTGTGTTACGTTCTCATCGTGTAAAAGCCTGCTGCTGGAATGAGCTGCTCAAATAAAACATTGCTTGTGTTAAACTTCATCCTCACCACAATGAAATGACTCTAGTCCCTCTGCAAAGGCCCCATTAAAGTTTAAAGACAATCTAAGGTACACATGTGAAACAGAAGACAAGCTTCCATGCACGAATGTAGAAGCAGAAAAACTGAAGTTCAAAGACCTGTTTTGATGTTTTAGCTAAAACAAACAAAAAAAACCCTACTAATTAAATATATATATATATATATATATATATATATATATATTTATATATATATAAATAACAAAGTAGCTCCAATCCATTCCCACTTTTTGTCATTGCTTTTAAATTATTCCAAGCACTAAATTCTGGTAGCTTTAGCATGAATCACTTCTTATTTGCTGGCAGTAAACAGTGAGTGTAAAACAAGCTGCAGTAATAATTGCCAGAATGGATTAAATACAAAAACAAACCTTACATTTTCGTTTTTCTTTTCTTTTCTTTTCTTTTTACATTGTTTGATTTAAGATTCCCATAAATATGACAGATTTTTAAAAAATGATTAGGCAGATCTTTATCTGTAAAACATCTGTGTATCTGATTAAAAAGCACAAACGACCACCGTGGCCGTGCGGCGCTCTGCAGGAGCAGGACAGGATCTCCTGCCCTCCCTCCGTTTCTGTCTGCAGCCGGAGGAAAACTCCTCCATTCCTTACATTCCTCCTACATTCCTGCTCCAGGTCTACCTTCTCCTCCTCTCTCTCTGCATCAACATCACACAGCGTTCTCCTCCTCCTCTGCAGTTCATGGCTGTCCACTTCCATTTCTTTCCTTTTTTTCCTCGTCTTTACCTCTTCTTGTCTCAGGATCATTATCTCTTCTTCCACACCCCCCTCTTCTCCCTCTTCCTCCTCTTCCTCTGTTTCCCAGCACACTCCAGTTGGCTGGTGGAGGCAGGGGGCTCGCCTGAACCCTCCACCCCCAGCAGGGGCCCTTCAGCTCGGCCTGGCTGACTGGCAGCCACCATGGCACACCTCTAGCACACAGACAACCTTTCCTCCTTATTTTCTCTACTGGCTTCCTGCTTCTTTTTGCCGTAAAAGAAAACAGAAAATGTTTTTCTTTTCGACTGAACTGCCATTTCTCCTTATGTTGGAGTAGATCATTAACATTCACTCACCAATATAAGAGTTTTAGTCTTTTATTAATGCTCTGCTACTGATAGCTGAAGTAAAAAAGGCTTTTTAATACGAGACCTAAAGAGAGCTCTAATAAACCACTACAGAAACACAAACGAGGCAATACTTTGCAGCATTAAAATTGTGTTAAAAACCCATTTTCAGCTATCAAAATGTGTTTTTAGCAGTATAAGTTTTACACAACATGGCACTCAAATCCACAAGGACCAACAGAGTTAGCCAGATTTTGAATGTAAAGATAATTGGTGCTTGAAAATTCAGAAGCAGACTTTAAATTAGGGTTATATAGAGTACTTCTAAGCTGTAAGTATCCCATTTGAAGATAGTGGTTGACTATCATTTAGAGCTTAGTTTCATAAGATTATCTTTCCATTGAAGAGCCTGAGCAAACGGATTGACTAGAGTTTTGTTTGCTGCTTCCCTGAGGTGAGATATTTATTACTAATACTTCACAAAACCTTATTGCAAACAGTTTCCCTGTCCAGTTCTGGAAGGGACAAAAAACCTTTTATAGATTTAAGTATAAAAAATGTTTTGGTCTTTGCTGCAGTATAAGCTAACTTCATCTATATCTATATCTGTCTATCATATAAAAAGAAAAATGAGAAAGCAAATAGGAGAGAGAATCTCAGTAATTTGGTATTTCCTTTTCAGACAGAGGAGGAAGGGCCAATGCCCTCCATTTCAGCATGGAGTGCTTGCTCACACACACAGACACACACACACACACACACACACACACACACACACACACTCCTTTTTAATGACCCTTACATCCGGCCTAAGGCACCAGAGCCCCAGAGAGAAAACAGACTGGATGGAGATTGAGAGAGAAAGAGAGAGAAAGATGGAGATGGATAGATACAGAGGGAAAAGGAGAGATGGATAGATAGATGTAATATCAGACAGGTATGCGCCTGAGGTCAAAGGTTAGAGTTTACAGCCCTGACTCACACACACACCTATCAGAGTTCAACTGCGGGTTAGACCTTCAGGCTCCACAGCTCACAGAAATAAAGACACACAGAGAGAATTCATAAGCAGCTGGTTCAGCTTGGAGCCGACTGCTGCAGACATCAGGGGGAAAAACACAGGAGAACGTTTTAAGGAACCATGACCACTTTCCAAACCAAGAAGAGCAAGATCTAAATGAGAGACAGCAAGGTACCCAACAAGAAGGAAAAAAATGAAGACAAAGGGAGCGACAGAAAGAGATAAGTGAGTGATAACGACTCCTTCACAGCTTGAGCAACAGCTGAAGATGTTGCTGTGCCTCTGAATCGTCTCTCGTGCAAAACGCACAATCCTGACCTTGATGGTGGCAGCTGTTGACGTCACTCTACGTCCCGTTCAACAATATTTTCCCACTTTAACCCACAGCTATGAACTCAACGGACACTCTTACTTTTCTTCAGTTTAGCCCAATAGCGCCTAAACATAAACCTAATTCTTCTCCATTCATAACCGTTACCCCATCAATAAGGTTTGCAACTGAATTTTATGACATTTTTGCAGAATTTCTTCCAGATTTGCCCAAATTGATAAGAGCTCATTCATCCAACATTTAGAGTGTAATTATCATAAAATGGTAATCTGCAGGGTGATGTGGATAGGAAACTGATTTTGCGGCAATGCCTGCATCGGTAATGCAACAGTAGATCGGTGCATTTGGTTTGCATGTGCATCGTGTTACTGTGGTGCAGTTCCTGTCTGCACAGCATTTTTACATGGCAAGCAGTTCAGTTAATCTCCCATAAATAGGTGACACAGTTTTGTGTCATGACGGTGACACTGGAAACTCTGCACGACAGTCTTTATAATGTGTCATTTAACATGTTTTTTTTTAATAATATTTATTGTCAAATGCGCAACAATCTATTGCAAGGGAAAAACTTCTAGATTTTTCTGTCCATTTAATGTCTTAGACATTTCCTGCTAGGAGCTGTTTACTCAGATTCCGTTCTTGTTTTTGTTGAAATTTTAAGTGTTTGAAATAATAAAAAAAAAAAAAGAAAAAGAAAAAATCTGGTCAGTTTAAGGGAGAGTTAGATTTATACAACAATGGACATGCTTATTTCATCTGATGGGAAGATAGATGACCCGCTTGATGAACGTCTGGACAGACGGACTTCTGAGATGACAGATAGGTGATGGATGGATGGATGGATGGATGGAGGAGGATGAGGATTGAGAGTCTTTGATCCTCCCAGCAGAAATAATCAACAAAGCTCTGGAGCCTTAACTATGAGTGTGTGTCTGTTTGGCCTCTGTGTGTGTGTGTGTGTGTGTGTGTGCATGTGTGTGTGTGTGTTTGTGTGAGAGCTGTGGGGTTTTCTGGCTGGATGCCAAAACCAGCTCCCACCAACAGATAGATCAAAGCCTGCGCTCTCTTTCTCCATCTACCTCTGCTGCTCAGGTTTCTCAGCCTCTCCTTCCTCCTCCCTGCTCTGTGTCCTCAACACATTGTTAGTCCGTATTATTTCTTCCAAACCGTCTTATTTTTTTGGACAAGAAAGTAAAAGGAGAAATTTTCTGCTCAAATTATGAAAGAACGGGACAATTTTACAGCAGTAAAGTGAGGATAATAGTCGAAAAGTGAAATTAGCAGTAATTATGTTTGCCGTTTGTGCTGCTTGTTACCCCGATGTGTGAAACTTTCATAAGATTTGACTGCATATGGAGCATCTCTCAATCAAATTGTCTATTTTGGATTTTAAATTAGGCCCATACTGGCCTGGACGTCCTGGTGAGGAAGGTAAACATTTTGTTTTCTACAGCTAATATTAAGATACTGTGGTGGATACCAGTGCTTGCATTTCTTCAAACAAGTTTTTTTTTTAATTTATATTATTTGCAGAGCAGAATCAATCACAATTTAACTTTTATTTCTTTATCATTTAATGTCACAAAATTGCTGACTGCCGGTTATGGTACAGCTCTAACAGCAGGAAGCTTGTCATTTCAAAGTTGCAAACATCAGCTAATCTTTAATTTCTCTTGCGCTTTTAAAAAATATTTTTAATGCATATAGTTTTTATATCTGGGATATCTAGCCAAGTAACTTGGTGCTCCTATTCCAATCACAGTAAGCCCTTTCTGACCCCTTTCCTTCTCCTTTCCAATCATCCTCTCCCCCATCAATCCTCTCCACTTCTCCTCCATGCTCAGCTCATCTCTCTCCTCCTTGCATCCCCCTTTTCCTCTCGCCATCTCCATCTCTCCTCTTTCTGAGTGTGATCCCTCCTTCCCATCCTGCCATTTCTTCTTCTCTCTCTGCCGTGTTTTCCTCTCACACGCATGCACATATGCAACACACACTCTGTAGCAGTAGTCATTCTACTTATAGCCTTGCCATAAATCAAGCTGTCATCCTCCGTCATGCTCGCTGGATCTCGCTTGGGTTCAGGGTACACACATACACACTCGAGAATACACAAGTTTAAAACAGATTGCCCAAGCCCAGATGTAGAAAGCACACAAATGCACAAGTACAAGTGCTTAGGCCCTGCTGAAAAATTCCAAAATGACACATACATAAACACAAAAAGAAACATAATTTTCTTTATCTCGTAGTCGTGCTTTTGTTGGTGGGAAAATTAATGAAATTGTTATAGAAGGAGGATGACTCATGAAGTGAATCAGTAGCCAGTTTTATGCAACTACCTTCGAATTCACTTCTGATCCCGTCGGTGACGGGAATCGTAACAATCCTCCGCTGCAACACGAGCTGGGAAAAATGTTTTTAACCCTCATGTCAGTGGGAAAAGTGGGAAATGTTGTCTCACGGATACAAACAAGGAGGCGCAGACAGAGTTGGGAAAGATGTTCGTTAATGCAGTGAACTAAAAGTTGTTAAAGGAGATCCATTATGCTTCCTTGAACAGGTTCAGACAAATCTATGGGCAAAACAAAACATGCTCATCACATATTGTGCACCAAGTCAAGTTAGATAATGATATTTCAGTCTGGTCAGTTCTTCTTATTTTGAGCTCCTGTTTTAGGGTCTCCTGTCACTTTAAATCCAAATAAGCCGCTGCAGGCCACGCCCCCCCCAGCTCAAAGCTTACCTCTCACTTTATCCAGATGAAAACAGCAGACATGTGCAACAACACAACCGTATTTTAGACCTCAAATCAGACCCAGAAGCAGAAGAAGTGAAGCCTTCATGACACCTGACTGAACTTTTTAGAAACATTTTTCACAGAATGAACAATAAGATTCAAAAATATGATGTTTAGAATACAATTAGCTCGTGCTGGTAATATAAATGAAATGGAAAACCATTCAGAGCTACACTAAGAGGCAGCTGTTTGCACCGTTACCATGGAGAAAGGAGGTCCTCGGTTTGAATCCAGGCTGGAGCCTCTCTGTGTAAAGTTCTCCTGGGGGGTATTTGGGTTTTCTCAGGGTACTCTGACTTCTTAATCTTATGGAAGCATTATTTATGTAGATTTGCCTCTTTCTGGTATTACAATCCTATTAGGAAGTGTAAACTGCCCTGTTTTATTTTTGCATAGATAAGCTTGTTTATCTTCGGCTACAGACACAGTCAGTGTGAAACTAACCCAGAACATATAGCATAAAAACATTAATATGACCCGCATGTGCTATTTTTAGAAACTTTTAATGACTGCATATTTCTGTCTGAGCTTCTCTGAAATGCTTTTGCCTGAACAAATGTGGCCTCAGTTCGCTCCTGATGTGAGCTCAGATAGTCAGGAATTTAAATGAGATGCATATATCATTAACTTTAGTGTTTGATTCACTGTGGGCTTTTTTCCTCAATTTATTTTACCCTCTATTTTTTTTTTTTCTGAACATCATCCATCGTCTCCTCCCTCTTCATTTCTCCAAACCCTCCATGACCAATTCAGGGGCCTTGAAGAGACCCCCAGGATTTCATGGAGCTTTGTGTTTGATTGCAAGTGTGTGAGAGAGAATTACAGCACATGTGGCATGCAAGGTCATGTAATGCTGTGGCCTCCAGATAGTGTTCATTGACCTGCTATATCCTTGGTTTATGATAATGAGAGTAAACTATGTACTTGCACACATGTCACACGCCAACAGTTTGTGACACATTTAAAAACAAGCCCTCGACTACGTTACCTTGTGTTGGCCCAACACACACAATATTAATAAAACACATAGTTTTATAGTTGCAAGGGGACAAATGCAAAGATTCAGAGGGTATGAAAACTTTTGGCCACTTATGTCTGTAAATACTTAGACCAGGGATGTCAAACTCAATTTCATTTTGGGCCAAATCAAGATCATGAATGCTTTTTAAGGGCTGGTCGTGCCAGTATCTATTGCCAAAATCCATGAAAATATAAATAAATTCTTAAACTTAAATAATATTGAACATCTTTTCAGTCCCTCCAGGATTTTGTGATTGTTTTTGGGATTTTTTTGCAATAAAAACCAGTGTTTGTGGTACTAATTTAGAAATATCTGCATTTATATATAATGGGAAATGAAACTTTTTAATCACTCGCTGTTATGATAACATGCAGGAAAGTGGAGGGACTGGTTGAAGTAATTTGGCAGTAAACAGATAGAAACTGCTTTGATTTGACTGATAGAATAATATTTAAGCAAACTGTTATCTTGACGCTTCTGTCTATGTGTCCCTTTACAGTCCAGACTCTAGAGGGCCAGATAAAAAGCTATGGTGGGCCATATTTGGCCCCCTGGCCTCGAGTTTGACACATGTGGCTTAAACCAAACTTGAAAACCTAAAAGAGACAGCAGATTGCACACGTGAACAGATTGTAAAACACTTACAGCACTGAATAACAGGATGAGATTTTCACTTGGTTTTCATAGGTTGTTGGGTAAAATAAATAAATAACATGGACTAAATAAGCCTCAGCCTTCAAATGTGTTGTCTTTAAACACAGATCTATGCAGCATATAAGCAGTTTTTATCATTTAAGGTCTCTTTTCAGACTATTTCTTATACAAATCTTGCACCGTTCCTTTCTGCGCTCCACTGCTCTCCTCTGAGCTCGGCTCTCCTTCCCTCTGCTGCCACCGTCTTTCACACAAACCACACTCACAACAAACAGTGTGTGCGCGCGCGCACACACACGCACGCACACACGCTCTCCAGAGACGTGTCCGCTGCTCTGACCTCTCTCTCGGGGGAAAGCTGGCTGTCTGCCCAGCTCTCCCTTTCCCCCCCCCTCCTCTCTGCTTCACACATTTTCCTTTTTCTCTGTATCTTTCTTCCTCTGATTCTATCTGTATCTCTCCATCTATTGATCTATCTATTTTTCTAATCTCCTTTTGTCTCCTCTCCTCTGCTGCATGTCTCTCCTACTCTTGCCTCCTCTTATCTCTTCATCCTCCTTTAATGCTGATCTCCACTCCTCCACCGTCTTTTTACCCTTTCACTTTCTGCCCCCCTTCTCGTTTCATTTTCTGCCTTTTCTCCTCTCTTCCCTTAGAGCTTGTTTTCAGGGTGCTGGTGTTGCTGTGGGGCTCTGCCTGGGGCTCCTTGCCTGGCTCATGTTGCCTCTCTCTGGGCACAGCGCCCGGAGAGGGATGGGCAGGGCTAAAGATGAGCCGGAGGGGCATTTGAGGGTGTTTGTCTGTATCCAGTGATGAGGAAGGGGACGAGGGGGGCGGAGGGCGCCGAAAGTGTCGAAGGAGGGGAAGGGACTGAAAGAAAGAGGGGGAGGAGAGTTGCTGACAGAGAAACAAAAAGCCAAAGATGGAGAAAGAAGTGCAGACTTTTGATGAGTCACAGTTTGCTGGTTGGACTGTTACTGTGGCTACAGCAGAACATTTATTTTTACATGTTTGAAGCAAAAATTATTATTTTTTAAAACACTTAATGCAATCACTGATTAACTCTGATTTTGGGTAAAGTTTTGGCCTGAAAAATGAGTAGAATAATAATAAGAAGAAAATGAAGCAATATAATTAAAATATGCAGTCTAGTTATTTTAGTCTTGGGAATTTAGATCACATCTTCAAATAATATCAACGTTGGTGGCATTGTCTTAGAAAATAATTAGCTTTCTGCATTTGCTCAACTCCAGAAAGGAGAAATACAATTGATTTATGCACTGAGCTGTATTTTAAGAATCTTTTTATTAAAACAAGATTATAAAGCAGATAAAATCTCCTTTTCACTGTAGATGTCTTTATTGACCTCTTAACAACTTGCTTAACAAGTGCCAACCACAAGCTGCACTTCTACAGTCTTGAAATTATTCAAATTTAGAAAACCTAACAAATGGAGCACCACAAGTGTGTGTACTAAGTCCTTTTCTGCACAAATGTAAACCAATGAATACATCAGTCATTTAATTACTTCAGTTCCAAAATACTTTGAGGACAGTCATCATTGCACAATAACGGCCATTCACAACGTTATGTAAAGGAAACCAAGTCCACTTTAACAGCAGGACATCAAACATAAATACTCACAGCTCTACAGTTGTACTTGCTCCTGCGATATTTTCTCCGTTTCACAGTGGTCCAAACTCATCATTATCTATAAAGTCTTGAGGATCATAACACAGCCCAGCTCTAATGTATCTGAACATGCAGCTCTACCACAACCATCCAGGACGTCTCAGATTCACTCAGCTATTGCAACTATTGTGACAATGTCTGAGATAAATAACCATTCAGTGGTAACTTAAGAGCAGTTTAATGGTTCATAAAATAGCATCACGTTAAATCTCCATGTCGTTTTAGGGACTGAAGTTGTTTTAAAGATGTCAGTGACTATTCGTCCCATCTGTTTTTGAGTTTGTTTAAATCAGAGCATGATGCGTTTCTGTTTGAGCTCTTTAAGCCCACATCATAATGTCACATCTTTGGCCTCGATGTGGCCAGAATGTGATTAGTAATAGAAAATGTATGATTGCTTCAACTGCTTCACATAGCCTGAATAAATTCAAAGTGCAGTTTTCACTTTTTTTTTTTTGTTATCGCCATGAATTTTTCCTCTACATTTTGTTTGATGATATGAAGCATTTATGCACAAGCATTTACTCCCTCTTTTGTTTTCCACAAGAGGGAGTGGGAAACACTTTTCCAGTTCCAGCATGGTCATGTGATCATCCTGAAACTGAAGCTGCCTGCAGGTGCACACCTTGATAATCAGCTCACCTGTCCCCAGCCCCATGCTGGGAGCTGCACTGCCCCTGCTGGTCAGTGATGGTAGTGCCCTGCTGGAGAGGGAGCCAATGGCCTGGATCCAACCATGAGACGTGATGGGGGAGGGAGAGTTGTTAGGGAGAAAAAGAAACAGAGGCTCTGTGTTGTTTGGCTGATGAGTTGAAATAATAAAGATGTTACATTTATTTAAATTGTCCCCACTCCAGTCGTTGTTTAGTTTTTCTCCTGTCCCCTTACATCCTTTCTTCCCACTTCTGTCTTTCCTTATGTAGTTCTCTCTTTTCAAATGTCCACTCCAGCAATAAAGAGCTTCAGTGATGTAGCGCCCTCTGTCTGCATTCACTGTTACTACAAGTTGTCATCTTGAAACTGTGACCTCATTGACCCTCGAGGAAGTGAAGTTAACTTCCACTTGGGGAGAAAAAGAAACAGAAGTAAAAAATAAAAAACCCATCTTACTTTGGCACACATTTTATTCATTAATTAGAATATAAAATACTGCTTTTAAACAGCTGAAGCCCTGATAGCTGAATAAAAAGATGTTTTTCCAAATTACAGTCTTTTTTTAAAGGCCATCGCCGTGTGTTTTAATACCGACAGCACGTCACTGCATGATGGCCAGCAAGAAAGACGGACCGTTCGCCCAAATGACAGATTTACTCAGGGGGGTTGCAGGAATGACCTCATTGGGACATAATGATGGAACATATAAGCTGCATATGTTAAAATACGTAGGTGAAAGTTCAGTAATGCAGAAACGTGATCAGGGTGAATCAACTGGATTAAGTTATTTGCAGGAATGGTAATGTTTTCAAACAAACTGAAACCACGTCGCATTTTAAGCCAGCAGTGCAATTTGGAGATGTTTACCTCATTTTAGGATTGCACACTTAACATTAGTGCACCATCTCCTTAATTACCTGCAGCCCACTCAACGGTTACTACAGCATGGAGTCATAAAGCCACGAGGAAACTGAGTGAACCGGGGTAGAGCAGTATTCTTGTTATCTAAAAAGCTAATCTGGCAAAGAGTCAGTTTTCTCCCTCTTAAGCGAATGCAGAGCCCTGCTCCTCTCCGTCCGCCCTGCAGACACCCCCAGCCATGCTTCCTAATAAATCAATTCAGCCAATCACTGATGGATGTGTTCTGTAGGAGAAAATATGTGCACGTGTGAGCCTGTTTGCGTGTAAATCAATGTTGTCTGCTGGTTCTGACTTCTATTATTTTTTTCTTTCTGCCAGATGACTGACTAATGTTGCGTTGTTCCTTCGTCTGAGCTCAAAAAGCAGCCAGGAGCGTGGGACTCATAGGCAGACTGGGGAGGAAATAAAAAGAAGGAAGGATTGCCGAGGAAATAAAAAGGTGAGCGCGAGCAGGACGGAGAGCAGCATGACGGATTGAAAATTCAAAGGATGAGAGCCAGGGAGGGGCTCAGAAACAAGATAGAGGGAATAAATTTTAATTTGATCCTCTCTCTCCCCCTTCCCACTCAGCACAGCAAGTGTGTTGACAGATTGGGTATTGCTTTGGTTCCAAAACGGGCTAAAAAAAAAAAAAAAAAAAAAAAAAAAACACTCAGTAATTATCTAGAAAGAGCACCTGGGTGCTGAGAATCTCATTATATTAAAAGTACTCCAGCATACAAACACACAGCAAAGGGAGAGATGTTATAGACCAACACAAAATAGAGCATGATTACCAAATGGAAGGAAAAAGATATATGGTTTTAAAATCTTAAAAGTGTGGCATGCATTTAAGCACTTTTTACTGTTATACTCCTCAGTAAAACCAACAGTTTTGGTTCCAGGATACAGAAAACACAGAAGAAGGTGCTCTGCTCAGATGAAATCAATCTGAGCTGCATGCAAAGCTTTGAGTGTATGTTAACCTAAAACCAGCTCTTAAACAAGGTAGTGGCAGCATCATGCTGTGGGGATGTTTTGTTTTTAAGCAGAGATGGAAATGGAGAAGATAAATAGAGTAATACTGCAGAAGAAGCTTTAGGGTGAAAGTATTTTGATGTTTTAACGCCGATAAATAATCCTTGAAAAGATAAGTTCACACATCTCTCCAACCGATTTAAGATAAAGCCATCTAGCAAAAGACTTGAAATCCTCTTATAGTTCTTCCACCTCACAAGTTTATGCTACTTTTTATGTTCTATCAAATAAATTGTTCTATCAAAATTGAAGTTTAAGGGTGTAATATGCAAATAATTGTGGAAAGTTCAGAGTATCTTTTCAAAGCAAGAAGAAAAAGGGACAAAAGTGTGAAGCGCATCTCCCTGCAGATAAGCTTGCTTGAAAGTCGCCACTTTTCCGCTTTTTGTATCTTCTACAGAAACAATACTATGCAGTAATATTAATAAAAACGCCACCTTAGAGATAGTGAGCAAATAAACACATTTTCTAGCATTCGCTTTTTGTTCCATGACAGTAAAGATCACAAAACACAGCAGAAAGTGGAACTTTGTGCTCCTTTGATCTGTTGTAGTAGCAAGAAGCGACCAGTAAGAGGCAGCGTTTCCTCTCGTCTGACTGACCACCAGGTCTGTCTTCACCCAAACTCCTACACGTCTCGTCTCTCCGTTTCTTTTTGCCCAGAAAACACAGAAACTTACACAGACTGAACAGATCCATCAGCAGTTGCACTTCAGTTTCCTTCTAGTGGTTAAATTAGTCTGTAACCAAGCCAGACTAAAAGCTGGGAACGAGTCTTAGTGCTGGCAGGAAAACAGGGTCATCGATGGCTTATCCTGATCAACAAATGTACCGGCATGACAATTATATGTAATGCTGCGTCTTTAAAGCCAACTAGGTTTATGTCATCTGAAAAGCGAGCAGCCAAACCACAATCCACAGGCCATACACTTCTTTATGATTGAATGTTCAAACCCAAAAGTAAGAAAAGAACATGGTCGGTAGCTAAATGCGTCTAAAATGAGTAATTTTATGCGTGTTATGGGTACCTACTTGGAAAACGAAGTACTTGAAAAGAACTTTGTAAGTTATTGCCTGAAAACATGTTCAGCCAGAAATAATCAGTTATTTTATTAAAGCTTCCAAATAACATTTTTCCCCCAATTTTTCAAGGTTTTGTTATTTTATCCCTGGACCAGTTTTTGAAGATTATGGCTTATAGCAAGTTAAAGTCAAAACTCAGTTTCTCAGAAAGCTGCTTGCATCCAAGCACCGCACTGGAAAGTTGAGTGGAAGGAAAAAATAAGGAAGTGGCTAAACAACAGGGATATTGAAAGCATTGAGTTTCTAGTTGGTGATAATTTGGGGAGCCATTTCATCTGCTATTGGTCCAGCGAGTCAAAAGTCAACACAGCCAGCTAGCAGGATGTTTTAGAGCGCTTCATGCTTCTCCCTGCTCACAAAATTTACAGAGATGCTGATTTTATTTTCCAAGAGGACTTGACACCTGTCAGCACTGCCACAGGCACCAATATATGCTTTAACTGACCGGGGTAACATTAGACTAGCACATTTTCCTGACTTTAATCCAATAGAGGCTCTACAGAGCACTGCTTTTGCTAAGTTTGAGGCACGTAACCCTCAGGGGGCGCCAGAGCCCTTACTGGATGGGCACAACATGGGGAAAAAAAATAAACCAGGAAAAGTAACTGTAATGATGTAGCCAACTTCACCAAGTCTATGTCAGAAGCTACGGCCAGAAAGGAGACTATAGGCCAAGCAAAATAAGAAGAAGGAAGTAAGATGATTTAAAGTTGGGAAATTAATGGGCTGGGTCTGAACATGATGCACTGCCACAGAGTCGTCTACTAAGCCCTGAGACTTTGTGTACAGGAGGCTAAACGAACTGCGGTCACAGCAGAAAGTGGCTCAAATCAGAGCATATCAACTCCACCAGCATGAGTAGCAACAAGCAAGTATAGCAACAGCAACAAGTTTGGAGTAATAATATAGTTGGACAGGTCAGAGGTCAAAGCTGTCTATTTGCTCTCCTACACGTTGAAAACACCCGACAAGGAGCGTTTAGGTTAGGAAAACTTGAGCCAAATGGCCTCTACGAAAGTAACCTAGACTTCTTCATGTTATGCTGCATTAATCCAGTAATCCATGACAAAGTATTGATCATAATTGCAGTGCACAGCAAGACGACTTTGCAGTAGGATTTAAAATCCTTCCTTAAGTTAAGCTTGAAAAAGCTCAGCATATTTGTTTTAAGTTTCAAACTGTTAAACCTGTGAAGAAGAATTTCAATCCATCCATCCATTTTCTTCCGCTTCATCCGGGGTCGAGTCGCGGGGGCAGCAGCTTCAGAAGGGAGGCCCAGACTTCCCTCTCCCCAGCCACTTCTTCCAGCTCCTCCGGGGGAACTCCAAGGCGTTCCCAGGCCAGCCGAGAGCCATAGTCCCTCCAGCGTGTCCTGGGTCTTCCCCGAGGCCTCCTCCCGGTGGGACGTGCCCGGAACACCTCACCAGGGAGGCGTCCAGGAGGCATCCTTGCCAGATGCCCAAGCCACCTCAACTGGCTCCTCTCGACGTGGAGGAGCAGCGGCTCTACTCTGAGTCCCTCCCGGATGACCGAGTTTCTCACCCTATCTCTAAGGAAGAGCCCTAAGGCCACCAAAACGGATCCCCTCAACACCTCGGCTGCGCCTAGAAATTCTGTCCATTAAAGTAATGAACAGAATCGGTGACAAAGGGCAGCCTTTTGGGCACATTTGCCTAAATGTGCCCAAAAGAAATATTTAGAGAATGCAGATATTAACAGCGCACAGCTTAAAGTTTCTTTTTGTAATAACTGATAGAGCTGTACTCTTAATGAGTCATGCAAATAAATCAACTGAAAGAAAAAGAAGAGGTTATAACAGCAAATAAAGTCTCGACATTTAAAAGTCAGTAGTGAAAGTAGTGAGCCTGCTCTAAAAATCATTATATTTCTGTTTGAGTTAACAGTCCGTACCGTCCTCACAGATGACATTTAACCCCGCCGCAGGTGTGCTGTTGATAGTTTTATCAGCTCTGGATCAGGGGAGCAGACAGGAAAATGGGCGAAAGTAAAGAGGCTGCAGCAGCAGAGAAAGGCTTTCTGTGTTATGAGATGTTTAGACGATAGATTTACTGTAACTGGCCCAGTTTGTGCTGCCTGTCACACTGTTTAAATTCCAAAAAGTTCCCCGGCCATGAAGATGCAATTCTGTAAAAACATCGGCGCTGAGAAGAAGCATTTTTCTCCCCCTTGGAGTCAGGGATGCAGTAGTTTTCATACTGACCTGCCTTGTGGCTCGCCGGACTGCGACTGCCCCCCCCCCCTCACCAGCCACCGGATTTATAAAACGGTTTCAGGGGCTATAAAGTGTCCAATAAACCGCTTTTACTATTAGCCCAGGAAGCTGGTAGGATATAGCTGCTAACCGCTGCCGCCACCCCTCCAACACGTGCACACACACACACATGCTTGGTGGTCAAGCAGTCAGAATCTGAGCATGCAGATACATGCAGAAATACACTGAGTTTGACCATAATGATGACCACATGACCACAGTGTACTGTCAGCACACACAGAGACTCGCAGCAGACTGATGCTTCCGAGTTCAGGCATCAGCTTATTTTATATTGCAACAGAGCGCAGCAGAGATATTTTAATGATTCTAAGAAGGAGGAAAGGACAAACAATTACCATCTGCGAAACACCCAATGTTTATGGAAATGACACAGCTGTATGTTTGTGCTGCAAGTTAAATTGTAGCCAGAGTTCCTCTTCGAATGGAAAATATGCTGATACCGAAACCTCGCTACTTTTTATTTATTCAGAGTTGGGCCATTAACGGTCATACGAAGCTGCTGTTGTAGTTTAACTCTCATCTTTAAGTTGGTTTTTTTAGAGGGAAAGCAATAAAAAAAAATGCTCTGAATAATCTGAAAGTTTTCAGGAACAAGAAGCACGAGACGTTTTATCCCGAGGTTTTAGCTTCTCGCGTTCATTTTGCTGAAACGATTATTCTGGCTCAAGAAGCTGGACTGCGCATTTCATTGTTTCAAACCGACCGACCTTGCTAGAGTGCACTTGTTGACGCTCGCCAACTCGCATTTTGCTACATTAAAACCAAAAGCTTTAAATCTAGGTCAAGACGATCCTGTCTAGTTTGCTGATTTTCCCAAATATCTCTGCTTGTCCACGGAAACTACGTTAGTTTGAATTTTAACTCTGATTTAGTAGGGACGGTGCGGTCAGGGTTATAAGCAAGGTCAGGTTTCCTCTACATTTGAGTAAATTAGACGAGAGCATCTTCTTCCACGTGTTTTTTCTGTGTCCTCTCAATAGCTTAAAGCAAACTGGAAACAAATCTTGTTATGGCTTTCTCTCAGCAATTACTTAATGACACTCTGCCATGAAAACTAAATGTGAGGAGTGTATGACTAATAGCTGTCCTTTTCACCAAACGGAGCTGCGTCTCTGTAGATCCTTCAGAGTTACCATCAACCTCTGTTTTCTCTGATAAATGGCAGATTTTGAGAATATTAGTAGATACTTTTTTCAGCTTTATATTTTTAGTCGTTTTGTGAAATCATGCATTCTTATTCTTCAGTGCCACATAAATCATAATGTAATGTGACAAAGTATAAAAAAAAGTTTGATTGCTTTTTACAAGGCCCTGTGTAATAAAGTAATTTTTACAACCTCAGATTTTTTTTAATGGAGACATTTTTGGGGGTTTTTTCAGAAAGGAAAATGGATCAATAAATCTAAAAATCAGATACAAAATCTATTAAATCTAGTAATGGGGAAAAATCAGCTTCAAGGACAAATGAGAAGCAGAAAGACAGACGTGAAGAAGAACAGCTGAAGATTCGGGGTTGCTGCAGGAGAAGCATGTGGGTTGGATGTTCCTGTTTTATTATGGTTTCACCAAGGATTTATGGACTATACCTGCATCTATCATTATGCAGCAGTTCTGATTATTTCTAAAGGCATTTACCTCATCTACGCTGTATTTTCCACCAGTCTTCACCTTGTCATCAATACCACGTCTGATGAATTATACATAAATAAAAAAGATAATGAAATTATAGCATTGCAATCATCCTAAAGTGCGCAAGATCTCTTTCTCTGCCAAGTCATCATTATCCACAGTGGATAAGCACTCACCAGGCTGCACTGGGAGCAGTTTCCAGGATGCAGCCAGCCAATCAGATTAAAGCGTTTTAAATGACTGCTCTTCATCTGAAGAGACCATCCTCTTCACACAGACCACCATCTGGGAGTCCAACCTGGTCATTAAAGCTCAGAGGAGCGACCAGACACACACATGCCTGACCCATCCTCTGTTTCCTGAGGGGTTTTAATGTAAAAAAAAAACATTAAAATGCCAACACAAACGCACCACAGTGTAACCTTGAGAAAGGCCATCTTCTCAAATGTCCGGACAGGAGACAAACGGACGAGCTGGCATTCCCTAATTATGGCGTCCTGCGGGGACGAGACGCTCAGATAGGCTTCACTTGAGGAAAAGACGTAAAGGTTGAGAGTCAGAGCGAGGGGCCGGTTTTTTACGGCCTCCTGCTGAACGGGCCAGGAGCCCTACGCATTTATCTTGAACTATGTAGAAGAAATCCCAAACAGCATAAATAAAAATGCACCATGAAAAGAAGGGAGGAGGAGCAGAGGCTGGCCGGGACGTGGACTGAGGAGAGATTATCTCTCTCTAATGGCTAACTTGTTGACAGCAACACTTTTCGCCACCCCTATCTACACATCTAACGTTACAGCGGGGCCCCAGCGCTCAACACGCCCACAGACGTGTACTTCCTCTCCTCTTTGCAGGGTTTATCAGCCCTGTTGTCAGCGGGCTTCAGGGATTTATGAAGATATCAGACTCTGAAACCCTGAAATCCACGAGGCCGGCCGGAGACGTCACCGCCGGAGACGACCCCGACTTCCTCTCGGGTCCTTTTTGCAGCCGATGCATGCGGTTTTACAAGCTTCGGGCTTTTTCTGCTGCGTTTCGCACGAATCCGTCTCAGTGATTCACAACATATAAAACAAGATTGTTGAACGAATTCCGTCCAATAATATGTATCCACTGCTCATCTGTATACACACACAGAGCAATTTCACCGTTTAAAATAAACTACTTGTTGACAGAATGAGCAGAATGTTTGACAGAGAAGCTTTAATCCCTCAGACATTCGATTATCTTCTTTTACAACCGGCTTCTTGCGTTTAGATGGTTCATAAACACTTTGAGTGAGAAGGATTTGGGGCAAAACTGAGTATAAAATCCAAGAAAGAAGACGAAGAGTTCATGAGAATGTCAAGAGAGTAGAAATAACTGAAATACAAAATGGCAATTCATGTCCACAAATAGAAAATGTGATTAAGGCTCAACAGACACGACAGTGACGTTTCTTATTTTTGGCCACTAAGATCAATTCTACGTATGTAATTATGAATTTGTTCTATTCTAATTTTGCACAAGAGCTTCTTCACAGTTTTCAACCTTCTGAATACAGTAATATACATTTTTGCTCACTCTGTACCTTCATTTGATGCTTCATGCTTTTTCGCTACATTTAGTAAAAACTTTGGCCGTTTTTGTCTCCCTTCATTCCACAATTTTTGGTCTCCGTTGTGATTATTGGATATGTCTTCATATATGAAAATTGTGATTAAATCTTGATTATTTTTGAAGAAAAGAGAAAAAAAAATCATAATGTTTGCCATATTACCAACCTCTTGGTTTGATAATTTAGATAAATCTTTAGGGATCGTTTTAGATAAAAAAATTAAAAAAAAATCTTAGAAAATATCGATGCTTCACTCTATAGCTCCCAGCCATGTTCAGCGTCTCTTCCTCGTCTACAGCTGCAAAAGTACTATACATATTTATATATCACAAATGCATACGCGCAGCAGTGAATCAACGAGTTATACCATTTGTTATATGAAAGCTTTTCACACAAAGTGAGTCACTGCAGACACTTGTGTGTTTTATGATAGCTGTCAGAATGGTGAACTCGGTCCAGAGTTCCCTCAGAGCTGCAGTTAGTCAGACTTGGATTTCAAACAAGTCCCTGCATGGCCCAGATGAAGGCAGAGCAATTTCTCTATACTGAGAGAAACATTTGTGCAAGATTTCGACCAAAATAGTCCTGGTCTGCACCGCAGAGCGGGAGAGCTGCCTTCATTTAGGTCGATGGGGTTGGCAGACACACACACACACACACGCAGATAGGCTGCCTTTCACCACTGTCAAGGGTAGCCAAAGTCATATGGAATGAGACCGTGACAATGAAAACATTAGGCTTGGACATGAATTTCTATAAATTCAAATGGAATAAAGTCGGAACCCTTTTTCACCTTGACTGCGAGTTGAATAACTCACGCAGTCGGCGCTCAAGTTCAAACCCATCATTTACATCGAAAAACTCCTACAGAGTTTAACTTGTTGAACTCTGAGGCGGTGGTGCCACCGACCGGGGCCCCCAGTGGGGCGGCAGGCGTTCTCACATACGTCTGTGGATTTAAGAAAAGGAAGACAACTTTGACCCTGAATTATTTCGCGTGCTTAACCAGCTCGATAAAGATTTCTTCTCCAAGCGCCATCATCTTTAGCCACTAAGTTTTGTTTTGTTTTTTCAAAAGGTTTCTCCACGTTGACAAGGTAAGTCCACTAATTAATAATGCTGTAAAAACTCTCTACTCGTGCATCTTTTGCTACATTAAACTCATTTTTTTTCTCCTGTGTTTTATGAAAACGATCACAAGCATCCTCCTCATTTGCCTTGAATCACTGCACCACTACCTCATGTACATCTCCTAATTTGACAAACGATTAGGAACAAAACTTCAACCTTATAGTATCAGGGCACCAACTACAACAATCTGCAAAAAAAATATATTTCTTGGGTTACTGAGAGCTACATTTTAATTAAAAAAAAATACATTTGTAACTACAGAGTGTCCACGAACAGCACAAAACCAGGACAGAAAGGACAAAAGAAACTAAACAATTTGAAGGGTCAGGCTCTACACAAAAGTAGCAGATTAAAATGAGTTCAGGGTTAATCTTTATTCAGCGTTTCAGATAAATTCTGCTGGTGTGTTGCTGTCAATACATGAGAGATTATTTTGTCAACTCAAACCACAAAAAATAAATAAATAAATATATATATCAAATGGCCACATAATGTCAGCAATTATTAGTTTTAGAGTTTGTTTTCTGGAAAAAGACCTTTACCCGTTTCAGAAATTCACATCTGGAAAGAACATAGGATAACTAAATGGATGTAAATAAGCTGGCAGGTTGCAAACACTGCATCCCAACATAGTCCGTATGCTAACTGGTGAATGACATAATCACCTACATTTATGTTTTTAAACTTTATTTCAGGTAAAAATGTAATAAACTGAAGAAAAGTAGTTCCAATTGGAGGCGAGAGCTTATTTCAAAACATCAGGGTGATGAACCCGGTGCTTGTACCGCCCCCTAAAACGATAATGCCCTGGGTGGTGGGTAACTATAAAATGCACCAAATGAATGTTGGAATCCCTGAAACAAAAGTTGTTGATTTTTTGGCATTCAGAAAACCCATCAGTGCCCACCCGGCCGCCCCCCCCCCCAACACTGACACTTGGCCACCCGTTTGAAAGTTTTCTAGACTCGGCCCTGGTCTCAGGACAATCAACTTTAAAAGAAACATCAGGAAAAGTTGGGAACGTGTGAAGCCAGATAGAAATGAGCCAAAGTTCTAAACGCGTTTCCTCAAACATTATTAATAAAATAAGACAAAACCACAGTTCCTACCTTCTCTTCTTCTTCTTCTTCTTGTTCTTCTTCTTCTCTGGAGTAGAAATGCTGCTCAGCTCTGCTGGGGGAAAAAAAAAAAAAGAAAAATCTCCTTCCACCATCCGAGGTGTTGAAGTCTGTCTGTCCGGTTGGAAACTTCACTCGCAGTGCTGTTTTTCAGGCTGCTTTTTTTTTTTTTTTTTTTTTTTACGAGACGCGCACAGATTCCTTCAAGTGTCACTTTCTGGACCCCTTCCTCCCTTCTTTTCTTTCCTTTCCTTTCACTCCTCGATGTCTAAAGTCCTCCTCTTGGTCACAAAAGCGGCCGTTTTTATGAGGCGGTGCAGGCGGCAGCAGCTGCTGGAGGAGCGCGAACCGTGGACCCTGGTCCGGGTCAGTCCCCAAGTCGTCCCGCCGGGATAAGAGTCCTGTTCTCTCTGCTCCGTCCGCTTCAGCAACAGGTGGGAGAAGTAAAGTGAGACTTCTTCGCAAGTTCTCAAAGCACTTCCCAGAGAATTACGCACGGAGGGGAAGGAGGAGACCGCGGCTCGCCAAAGTTTTTACGCGCACGTAAACGAGAGCGAGAAGTTGGAGCTGCAGACACAGAAGAGGGAGTGGAGAGAAACGACAGAGCTCCGGAGTGGGCTTTTCCTCCGCAGCTGTCCTCCGCTCTCAAGTCTGTCCGCCGCTACAGAGAGACACGAGGGAAAGTGGTAAATAAGGATGAAGAGGAGGAGGAGGAGGAGACCAGAACTTTTTTTTTTTAAGTTATCAAATTTCTCCTAATCAAGAAACGATGCTAAGAAGATATCCTACAGTTAGCTGCTGGCTAGCCGCTTAATGAGACTCACCTGTGCGCAGCTGCAGTAGGGTTACAGTTAATCAAGTCTTACTGTATAGACCGGAAGTGCACAGCAACGAAATACGTTTACTTATTTTTGGGAGGGAGAGACGGGGCAACGACTCCGGAGAGCGGCTTTACTGTACAAAATGCTCTTTTGCCGATACTTCAGTAATATCTGGAGGCTGCTGCTACAGTTTCTCTCTTTGAGTTTTGTAAACACGGAACTTATTTTGTCAAATTTTTTGACTGTCGCTTTAAAAGTATCAACATTTTCCCGTTACTCCACCTTTAGAGTTGGAAAAAAAAAAAAAAAACACTTTACGGTTACGTAAGTAATGAAACGTCAATCATTACGTGACATTTTTGGTACAGGTGATGTGGCTCTCCACCCAGGGCGGCAGTGGTCCGAGGGGCGCCACAAACAACTTCCAGAGTTTTACTATGGGCCACCATAAAAGGAGGCAAACATAAAAGAGCAAACTAACTATTTGTAATAAATCACACAAGTAGCACCAAACAGATAAATGCATTTTTAGCTCATGGTGTATTTGAACTTTTTTTTTTAATGTGTCATAATCCTTGGAATAAAAATTGTAAATCATCAGATCAGACGTCAAAGAAAGCTTAATCAGCGCATCTCTTGATATTGGCTTTACATTTTATTAAACTTTATCATTGATCTCAGAAGGATTTTGTCTGCCTGACTGGTTAATTATAGCTTTAAATTTCCTTCAAATATAAGCATCTAAAATCAGAATAAGTGAAAATCTGAACTATTAGGTCAGACCTTGAATTTAAAAAAAAAATCATGATCTGTGCATCTGCAGTTGCTTCTGAATCTAAACTCAGTCCAGCTCTTTCTCCCCATCCCCATCATTTTTTCCAAAACAAACCTCTAACTCGGTTCTCCAGAACTGACCAGAACCCGATATCCAGTAAGATGATACGTTTTCTGTAACTCCTACCTCGCTGACAGAAGAAAAGGCAACATTTCTTCTTTATTTGACACATGCAGTTGTCATATTGTCACATTGTTTTACCTCTACAAGATGTGGCTCACATATTTTACAGGTAGGTCCATTTTCTTTTTCAGCGTTTATTGACATCACACAAGTGAGCTGCAAAGGAAAGAGTGAAGAGGTCAAAGGGCACCCCGAGTCTGACAGCCGAGAAATATAATTTATATCCCAGAAAGAGACAAAATGTACAGGAATAACGGTGAGACAAAATCAAATAGACGATTTATTAAAGATACTAAAGACAAAAGATTCACAAGTGTAAACATGAGGCTGAGACTGAGCTAGCAGACAGCAGACATGATATGTGGAAACACTGTTAAGTACGGTGGATGACCAGTGATGCTGTGGGCCTGTTTCCCCTCCAAAGAGCCCCGGGAACCTCTAGAAATACCACGAGATCTGAAATCTGAATCTGTTCTCCCACCAAGCTGAAAATGAGCCACATTATTCGGTCTTTGAGCCAGAAAACATCTTCCACGGTCGCATCAGTCCTGAGGGTGACGTGGGCAGAAAAACACAAGACTCCGAAGGATTTAGAGAAACGCTGTGATGATCTCACTTTTTGTTTGCACCGAGCTCCTCAAATGTTAAGGAAGATTAAGTGCTGCACTCTAATTACACACAGTGGATTATTCTAAATTTATCAGTTGGAAGTTATTCTACTCCAGTAAAGTAGGAATTTATTTTAAAGCTTTTTAACTCATCTTTTCCAGGGACACCGCAAAAAAAAAAAAAAAAAAAAAAGGTTTGGCACTCCAGATGCAAAATGACTTGTACGAAACACATAATGTAAGAAAAAGACATGAAGTAATAAATAAAATTCAGATTACATCCTAAGGAAACCTTTTTTTTCCCCTCAAAATGCTACATAAATTTGATTCAAATGAGCAGAAATATATCAATTCAAAGCAAAAGAAAAAAAAACACATATTAAGGAACATTTCAGTGAAAAAAAATAATAATTACAAACTATTCCTGGCGTGGTTTTTACTGTTGTGTTTCTGTTGGACTTCTCACGAAGCCGGTTGCTTCCTAATCCGTCCCTGTCTGCAGAAGGTAGAAACCTGCCAGACGAAGCCGGATTCGCAGTCGATCTAAATTCCCGACAGCTTGGACTGAAAACCTGCCAGCAGAAGGTTTAAAGGTGAGTCTCTCTGCCCACATCAGTGAGCCTGGATCCGTCTGGCCTCCGTCGCCTGGTGGCTCGAAAACGCAAAAGTGACAGAACTGGAACGACCGAAAAGGAAAATGTCATCAGTGTCGGAGGATGTTTGGTCTGTCGGCGGCTAACAGCTTATTTTAGCAGCCCGACTCCGTTGATGTTGTTTTTGTTTCCCCTTAAAGAGCTTCCTCCTTCCCGCTCCCCTCGGCTCACTCATCCAAGACTGCAGCGATTGATTTACTTTAGAAAACGATGATTAACGAACCAAACCACGGCCGTAACAATCAATCATCATTTTAGCATAAAAACCAATCAATCCAGCCTGAATGTGAGCTGTAAGTTGTTTGTTTTGCTTTCCATCCATCACCTTCATCCTCTTTTTCTTTTCTTTTCTTTTTTTTTCTCTTTTCAGTCCATGTTTGATGTGATGATTGAAACCACATCGCCTCAAAACCGGCGAACGATTCTCCGCTGGATACGAGAAGGCAAGTTCGAAACGACGACACGCCAAGCGCCTCTGTAACGTGCCAAACAAATATCTGTTGTAATCTCGACTCTGTAAAGAAAGGCATGAGTTTTTGTGTGTCTAAATGAATAAAACAAATAGGATTCTTACAGTTCCCCCCGCCCATCTCTCTTTTTAACTGGATCTGGATAATTAAAAGCCAAGTTTCAGCTACTGCAAAGTTTCCAACGTGCAATAATAACTCAGAGCAGCGGGAAGCTCCTCCCATATGGTGCTCCCAGCAGGATCAAGCAAACACAACTTCTGTTTGGCAGCAATTCTGTGCATCACATCCCACACGCTGTACAGCAGCTTCCGTCTGAGTTCAATGCAAAATACAGCAGCAGCAGCAGGCAAAAACCTCCCCTCTAAAGAGATGGATTTCGACTGGGTTAATCCTGCGGAGTATCGGCAGAAAACATTCTCCTGAGCAGCAATGCTGAAAGACACCTCAAGGCGTTCTTCCTTACTTTTCTCAAAATGAATGGTCTGTAGAATAATTTTAATGCTAGGGCAAAAAAAAAAAACAAAAACAAAAACTAAAAAAATGTATCCTTTAAATCAGAGATGATGTCGTTCTTCAGTGCGTTTAAGGTGTTGCATTTGATAAAATTCATAGTTTTAAAGTCATGCAGGACAAAAATGTAGCAAACGTTTGCTGCAAAAACTTAATATAAATGTTTAGCACAAGTTTGAAGCCACTGCCGTCAAAAACAAACAGCATCGCACTAGTTTTCCCATGATCCTCTCTGACTGATAATCATCTTGTCAAACACTGAAAAATCGGATTATTTTCTTATTCGTCTCTTCGGCATTTAAGCGGAAAAAGTGTAATTTTGTTTGGAGTATAAAGTTATGCTCCATGTTTGTTATTTTTTCATAATTCCTAGAAGGCAAATCTAAATCAGCAAGTCAAGGTATGTGTAAATAAACCCAGAAATTGGTATCAATTGGTATGAGAGGAGAGGATGCTAAATATTTAGCTTGGTGAAGTTTGCACAGAGAACATCTTAATAAAGTCGTATCCATTTTATTATTAAAATAAACTAGGTTTAAATTTACGAATCCGTAGGAAATCTATTTGTTCTAACATTTTTTTTAATCACTCCTCTGCATCGCGTGGTTGAAATGAGTTCAATAAACCTGATTATTTCATCTCAGCTCTCAAATTCTTGTTTTAACATTAAAAGATTCACACTTCACAACAATAAAACAAACAAACAAACAAAAAAAACAGTCCTTTGGTTAAAAATTAATGCAGACACGCGTTAAAACGTGGCACCAAATGAGAAAGAAAAGTCATTTTCAAAAGCTTCAGGGATAAAAGTCAGAACATTTTTCATGTAGGTAAATATTTCTCTTCAGATTTTTGTTTATTTTATTTTGCAGACTAACACAAAGTTAAATTCAGCGGGATGCGAGTTTCAGCAGCGATGATAAAACGATGTTTGCTGCTCAGTGTGGTGTGTCTCCACTTTTCTACCCATTTCTCTCCATCACATAAATCAGCGACTCATGCAGCCGTATCTCTTCTTCCTCCTCCTCCCGGTCGCTCTGCTCATCCCCTCCGCCTCACTCCGCTGGCTTTTATTAGGACTGTAGATGGAGAAAGCAGAAGTCTCTGCAGAAAAAGCATGCACACAGACGGGGTAAAGGGGTGCGTTGCCATGTGTGAGGGCAAAACGCGTGTTACGTTTACAGACTGTCGGGAACTCGCGCTCTGAGAGCAGAAAGAAGCACATTCACCTGAAACTCGGAGCCGGGAGGTCAAAGCGCCAGGTGAGGGTCAAAGTCAGGTCTGTTGCACCGCATTTTCCGGTTCGGCGAGCGTCCACCAAACACCCATTACGAACGTGTGTGTGTGTGTGTGTTTGTGGAGGCCGTCTCTGTGTCATTAATCTGTTTGCGCGCCTAGGAATCGGACAGCGGCACGGTTAAAACCCAAACAGTCAGACGGCTTCCTGCGCAGCGGGAGTCGGTGTGTGTCTTGTGTGCTGAAGAGCTGGTGTGAGGCGAAAGCCTTTCTGAAGGACACAGGTTCAGATAAAAAAAAAAGAAAAGAAAAAAAGGCCTCCGGTATGCAATCGCGTCCCTGAAGTAGGCGGAGAGGAAAATAAACCACTTGCACAAGATAACAGGCACCGTTTAGTCTGCATGTGGAAGAAGATAGAGAGCGAATGGAGGAGGAGGCGAGTGGAAACCAGAGGAGAGGATACGATAATATGCAGAGGTACATATGGCGCTGGTGTTCATAAAAGTTTTAATAGAGCTGAGGTCGCGGTCATTCCAGAAGCTTGATGTTTTAGCCATACCAAAACCAGTTCCGATGTGCGTTTTGGATGAGTTTTCTGTAAAAAAAAATAAAATAAAATAAAAAGACACAAACTGAGTTCAGGTTTTGAAAATCTAGCTGTTGATTTGATGTGAAATAAAAAGGAATTGGGAGGGTAATCCTTCTTCTTCATTATCCCATCTTCATTTACACAAGTGGACAAGCTGGATGTCTGACCAACGCAGAGCTCAAAATCCAACATGTCTGCCTTACAAAAAAAAAACAAAAAAAACTTAGTGATTGCTGACACCCCCCCCCCCCCAATAATTATTTCCACTTTGGTGATCTGCAAATTAAACATTTCATTCATTTTTTGTGGCTTTACCCCCAAGAGTGGAAGTAAGAAACACTGTATTAATGCACGTAAAGGTAAATTTGACGGATATGAGGATCTTTTTGAAGCATTCATGGGTGGCTTTGGATCGTAACCCTCCCCAATACCGAGGGTCCACTGTAATCTCATTTAGCGAACATAATGTTACAGTGTTTGACAGTCCCAGAAAGAAAGAAATATGTTATTAGGTTGTAGTAATAATGAAAGATGGCCTCGTCACCGAGAACCTCAGTTAGCAAATCCCACCAGTTTTCAAAGATACAACTGGAGAACAGCTAAGGTAGTTTGTAGCAAACTCCTGGTCCTGGTCAGGATTCATCTGGTACAGCTTGTGCTGCGCACGTCTATTTTCATTGGATTTCGACGAAGCAGCATTCAGTGTGCTTGGATAACCCACATGCTCAGCTCTTGGAGCTCATTAGCTGTACATCACAATTAATTTGACCTTTTTTTTTTTTCTTTTTCATATTCAGAACTGAAGTTCTGCCAGTCATGTCTGCAGTTCGAGAATCCTGGGTTTAACCAATTTACTTTCCTCTGAAGGCGACGGTTTGGGTCAAATGACTGAAACAAGGACAATGACCACACACACACACACACACACACACATTAAAACTGCTAACATTCAGCTTCAATAATTCGACACAAATTGTGTCCTTTGTTCTTACAAAATCAATTCCAATGATCTGTGATCAAATATTTACTCAGATTAATGAAAGAGGTCAAAAAGTCAACAAATGTATGTAAATAGATGAGGATGTAAAAAAAGAAAAAAAAAATTTTTTTTTGAAGCTGTGCCTCAAATTCTACTTTTCAAAAATTGCCGAAGCAGTTTTATGAAGTCTCAGTTCGTCCTGCAACAGGAAAGGCTCAAATAAACCTTTAAAATTCCCAGAGATTGTCTACAAGCGCCTAATGTCACTGACCTTTTCTTGCAGACTTTAGCCTCTTGTTTCCTTTTGCCTCCTCCATCTTCTTCCGGATGCAGACTAAACGGAGCCCGTCATCATTTTATGTGTAAACAAACCGTAAAGGACGTGTCGAAACGACAGAAACGGACAGAGCACAAAGCAAAAGTGAAGATAAAGCATTAATTTATTTATTTCATTCTCTCACATTCTGATTTTTCGATCCACAACAAGTTCAAAGTGAGTTGCAGTCAGCATCCTTCCCAGTAATGGACACGATCGGTAAAAAAACAAAACAAAAACACAAGAAATACCAAAACAGAAAACAGAAGAAGGAATTTACACACAAGCTCAAATCTGACTGGGTCTCTTC
Organism: Poecilia latipinna; assembly: GCF_001443285.1. Lineage (NCBI taxonomy): Eukaryota > Metazoa > Chordata > Actinopteri > Cyprinodontiformes > Poeciliidae > Poecilia > Poecilia latipinna. Next base: position 53,044 of record NW_015114015.1, on the reverse strand, counting down.
CTTAAATGAGACACACCTGGGTTTTCAAACCATCCATAAAATCTGTGGGATCAATAAATGTTTCACTTAAGAAGCCAAGGGCTGACTTTCGTGCATATAAATCAGCTCAGAGTCCAAAAAGCATAACCTTCATAACTTAAAAACCAGTTAAGATTTGAGGACGCGTCATAAATCCAAGTCTTCCAGCTTCGTGTCCAACCAGGTGACGTTTTGAAAAGAAAAGCCTCAAGACGGACAAGACACAGCCTCGAAACTCACACAGCCGATTCAAAAGAAGGGAAAATAATGTTTACTTGAAATCATCTGCAGCTCTGGACCGTGCTAATACTGTCAGTGTTGAACTCGACAAGAAACTTTGAAGAGTCTTCCCGGTGGAAACAAAGTCTAACAACACATCCAATTATTCACAAAATGGCAAAAAGAAACAGAGTTTGACACCAGAACAACAAAGATTATACTTTTTTTATGCATACTTTTAAAAGAAACAAGAAAAATATATCTGTATTTATATGCAACACTTACTTCTCGGAAAGAAACAATGACGTTTCAGAAACTATTTGACCTCTCGGTGACTCTAAAGGGAGGCTCGTGAGGAAGATGCGCTGAGGAATTATTTGAAGTCAACCTGATTTCAGTCGGGACGACGTGACTAAACCAAAGACGTGTTTTGTTTTCACAGAGGCGATCCGCGTTTACAGCACGTCCGAGTGCTTGAGTAAAGGTTCTGTTGCGAGATGTGTCGTCGTTTCGGGTTTTTTTCATGATGAGCGACGACAGACGGCAAACTGAGACGCCGTGATGCTAATGAAACGAACTCCTCGACGATTTACACGACGATTTACAAGAAACCAGAGAACCTTCCGCATTTAAGCCGAACCCCTGGTAGAGAAGGATAAAAACGGCTTTTGACAAAATCTAATTTTTAAGCAGTGGAAAAGCCACGTCAAGAAATATTAACATTTAAATTCATCTATCATTTTTCTTAAGACGCATAACTAGTTAAAAAAAAAAAAGACAAAAAACCCCACAAAATTTTATTAAGGCATATGCATTCTGATCTTCAAAAGTCAATAACAGATAGCTACATGCTTAAACTTGTCAATATTTGGAGTGGCTGAAATGTTTAAAATAACTATAACTTGGACACAATGTTAATCCAGGTTTAATCTGGTGGTGTGACTGAGCTCCCCATCAGAGCTTAGTTATTAGATTAGGTTAATTTGCCATAAATCAATTAGATACGTGAAGGACCTATGACGCCGTTTTCTCCTCCAAAGGTCCTGGAAACCTCGTTGCAAAAACTTCAGTAAAATCTGGTTGCCTTTATAACATTTTAACACGATAAAGAGCCAAAACGTTTGGAAAAGTCAACTTTCTCCCCATAACAACCTCCATCTAAAGATGCTTCCACCTTGTGGCGTTGTATTAGAGGACTACGTTTTGTCAAATAAGAAGAAGAGGGGTGTACAAAGTACAAAAGGCAGAACAGGAAAAAAAAATATTACTGCAAATAAAACAAACAGCAAAAAACCTCATCTGTTTTGAAGCATTTTACCAATCCTTACCAGGGTTGCCTATAGGTGTAGAAGGTACTAAAGACATTTGGACATTTTTTTTATCAAACACCTGCAGAGAAAGGAACAAAAACTGACTAAAAGTTAAAAAAAAAAAGATAGCAGCAAATGATGCAAATAGCGAAAGGCAGCTGAAATAAACACGCTCAAATTGATCAAATAATAATAAAAAAAAAAAAATGTGGCAACAACGTGCAAGTCTAGCATCAGAAGCACCCTGGCAAGCCCAAATAACTTTTTTTTTTTTTTTTTTTAACCCCCTTTTCTCGGGTTGAAAATATTTTCCCAGAGTGGAACCGCAGCCACCAGCCAGGACTTACAAGATGGTTAGTGTAACAGATGGTCAGTGCAGCAGAAGTGCTTTCTTTCTAAGAAGAGTTAGAAAAATATATCTATTCTGATTTAATCTGCCAATAAAGCACTTTAAACTGACCAAGGGACATCGTTTCCTTCAGCTGGCACAGCTTGTTGATATTGGAAATGTGTTTTTCTGTCGCGATGTAACACCAACATTCCTCTTAAATTAGAACAACTAAAGCACAGTTGAACTTCTTCAACGTTGATTTTCTTTCCGTTTCAGGAGGATTGTGGCGGCTTGCAGGAGATGTTATTTTTATTTATTATTATTTTTTTTTTTCCCCGGTGTGTTCGCGCTCAATGTTTGACTTTTGCATGCAAGCGAGTGTGATTTTTTTTTTTTCTTTTCCAGTCAGTCTGTGAGCGTGTGTGTGTGTGTGTGTGTGTGTGTGCAAAGGTCAGTCAGCAGCTGTCCTCCAAGGCATTGACGACTTGTTCCAAAATGTCCGGGCACCGGTCGGCAATCTGCTGCAGGACCTGATTGGCGTACTCCTGGAGCTCCGCCTCCTCCTTCTCACACAACGCTAACTCCGCCTCCAACTGAAAGAAACGCAAAAAAGGGAGGAGAAAAACGTAACAATTTTGTGACCACAATAAAAGACTTTCCCTTTCTGAAAACCTTTTGGACGTTGGATAACAAAATATGAACCTTTAGGTAACTAAACGATACTCCAATCTTATCCACAAATTATGAAATCAGTTATTGGTGTAATATTTTCCATTTATGGGAAAGTTGAAGGCCAAATTCTTCCACTTCACAAACTGTAAACTCTTGTATTTTCAAGGACAGCAAAGCACATTTTGTGAATATTACTTCCCTGTAGAGATTTATGGCAATGTTTCAAAGCTCAACAGCGTCGTACCATTCCTACTGTAAGAAAGCAGATAAATAAAAAAGTGCCAGTAAAAGTGTGTCAAGACCGGTTTCTTCCGAGACCAAGACCAAGTTCGAACGTTTAATTTCCACAAATATTTCAGGCAAAAAGTTGCATTTTTGCAATTCGACAAAATTGCATTTTTGCACTTTTGCATTTGCAAAAATGCAAGATATTTCGTTTTTGCATAAAATGCAGAAATGAATGGAAAAACAGTTCAATTAACCAAAACTACTTCTTGGTATTAAACTACTGGTGATCATGAACTAATAACATTAGTCTATTACAAATGCAGCTAGATATTGAGTCACATTGTCAAAACTAAATCAGTTCATATTGCACAATAGTTGTATTAAAATGTAAAAAAAAAAAAAAAGAAAAAAAAGGAGAGATTAGGCTAATGAAGATTTGTCATATTTTTTAAAAATTAATACGATCCTCTGAATAAAAACTAATCAGACATTAAAAAGCTTACTGTTCCTAAAAACACATATTCTGGACAGATTAATAAATGATTAGGCATTTTAATATCATTAGTTCATGCAAAAACGCAAATGGCCTCATGGGGAATTCTCAGATCCATCAGAACCAATAGAATCTGTGGGATTTACAAAAATCACCTGGCCAACAGGGACAACAGATTACAGGAGCCAAGTGAAAATATTTTCTCCAACATGGATTATGACCACAGGACATCGAAGGCATGACTGAATTTATGCTTTTGGCTCGACGTAATGAGACTTATTTTTCCCCTCTTCACCGGCTGCCGGTTCAGTGAGTTTTAAACGCGACGCTGATGCACCGTCGGAAAGATCAGGAATTAAGGCGCAAACTCTCAGCCGCAGCCAAAGCAGTGTTGCTGCTTTATGCATATTATTATTTAGCTGCTTAGTGTTTGCATTTCCTTAGTGGGAAATGGAAAGAGGTCTGGAATTTTTTTTTTTCCCCCCATTCTTCTCCAGACCTGGCAAATTATTTCAGTAAATCCTAAACTTTAGGATTTGAGTATATCTCAAGATGGGTACACCCCCCTCCCAACCCTAACACCTCCAGTCTAGAGCAGGTTCCCCCCAGCCCCCCATGCATTTGTGTCTGTTTTAATGTTGCAGATATGTATCCATAAAGTGAACTAGATTGGGTTTGTGGGTGGGGTGTGTAAGACCCAACTGCAGAGTCTATCCCACCCCAACCCCAATGCCCTAAGCACTAAAACTGAGATGCAGGACGGGGCTCAAGAAGGCAGGGGGGTTGCTACATAGAGCTCCACCCGATGCCTCCCCCCCCCCACCACCCATCCCTGCTCCAGTCCAATGTGGCGCAGAGCACCATGGAGAGATGTTTGCAATTTGACACTTCTAAAGCGTGTTTGAAGTCAAACGCCTACAAAACAACTCCTCAGATTATAATATATGTGAGCCGGTAATCTGAAAAGACCCGAGCGTAGCTCCTTCTCTTCAAACGGACGGGAACGTTTCTGCAGCAAAGCAACGCTGCTGTTTTCTTTGGCCGCGGCGGAGCTGAGACGTCAAATCTAACCGGCTTAATGACCAATACATCTGTATCAATAAGAGCGCCGCTTAAACATTCGTGTAACACAAGCCTACATTTATGATGGTGTGTGTGTGTGTGTGTGTGTGAGGCCTGGGTCAGATACTGGCAAGTATCCCCTCGTTATAGCCGAACCTCTTCATTCTCCTCTCATCTCATAGCCAGAAAAACCTCAGTGGTATTTTATATTACAGTGGCGTTATTCATGTGTAAAACTGCTCCAAGCAATAACATTAATGATTAATGAAACTCTGCCTATAAAGCACATGCATATATTGCTGATTATCCATATATTGGGTCATTTTTATTATTGGAGAAACTGAAATTGTTGATTTTTTTGTTTCCCCCCCTGCCCATTTAATTGCAGGTTGTGTTTGAAACTTGGCCCACACCAGGGACTAAAAAAAGTCAGGACATCTAAAACCAGTTTTAAACATTTCTATTAAATTCTGGCTCTTCTCAGTGCTGCACGATTTCAAACAGTTCAGCTGAATCCAGTCATGACCAAATGAAAACATGCAAAATAAAACTTGTATTCATTAGACTATTTATAGGAAATAAAAACGGTGCACATTTTCCAACCCCCCCCCCATGCATAATTAATCACTATGTTAGATTTAAATCTCCAGTCTATTTACTCCATAAAAGGTTTGCTGCCACTGTAAGTCGGATCTGGAGAAACAGCTTCATAGGAAAAATAATTAGCGAGAGAATCTGAAGATTACTCGCGAGTCGCCGACAAACCGTCTTGCTACCCCGTGAACTTTTCATGCAACCTCAAACCTCAACGGATTTTTGTAGAAGAAAGGGTTCAGAGGAAACATGCAGGATAGTTTAATGCCATGTTAAAAGAGCAAACGCTTGGCCCCGCTTTGGAGACTACCCCCACTGCACAGATCTAAACTTACACTCTGACTCATTCACTCTCTCCAGGTGATGGATATAGGAAACACATGCTTCGAAAATTTGCCATCCAAAAGACTTTTATGGACAACGCTAAGGATCGGTTTTGAAATTTTGAGGGGGAAAATCGAAGCGCATTATCAAATCTTTGAGGAATCCCCGCCACATGACGGACAGGAAAAAAAAAAAAAAAACACAAGATTTGAAGGAAAAACGGGGCGTTTTGAGCACAGAGTCCAACTCCTATCGCTGTTATCTGCTGGGTGACAGTTATCACCTTGATTTAAAAAAAAAAAATGTTCATCCTTTTATCAGCTCTGCTGGCCCTATCAGGCCACGCAGACCTTTAAGAGTGCTGGATTGAGCGAGCGAAGGATTTAGAGGGCTCTGTTTTACAGCGAAGAACAGTGACATCGCCAGCATCAATCTGAGCGCTTTTTTTAGGTAATTCAACTTAATGGCTTTGCATTTTAAGCCGCAATCTCCCAGAACAACACGGCAGTAAAGATAAGGTTAGAGGGTGATTGAGAGGAGATAATCGGTTTAGTGCCGCTTTTCTCAAGCGACCTTGACCCGCGTTTGACAAAATCGGTGGAAAACGATAAAAAAAAAAAGTCAAATTGGGTAAACCCTGCCCCCCCCAAAAAAACACAAACACAGACAAAAAAAATAAAACCACACACACACTAAATGCAGGTTTTATTTTGAAGAAGAATCCACAGCATATCTGCTTCACAGCCAAAAGTCTCCAAAAGCAATAGCGGACTTCAGTAAACAGACTGAAAAAACATGGAAAAGGAAATTTACCGAACAATACCACTTGGTTTTCTTTATACAAAACACAAATTTCAAATTTTTTTAACCCATAATTAAATAAAAATATAATTAATGTAAACCTTATGTTGTCTTACAAGGGACTATCAAATCCACTCAAGCTAGAAGTAACTTAGGTGAACTTGAAGTCTAAAGAAGAGGTCAAATTTTGTTCTTTCCTGAGATAAAAGTATGGAGATAAGTAGAAACATAAAATACTGCAGTCACAGTGATTTGGTTGGCATTTCAATCAATAAAATTCCTCCAACAAAGCAGATCATTATTCTGGGTCGGTTCTTTCCAGAGCAACACAAAACCTCACCGGGCAGCATTACTGTAAACTCAGAGCAGGAAAGAGGCTGCAGTTTGTACAGACTCAATAAAATCCAACAATAACAGATGCAATGCAATGCCTAATCTTGTTTTCTGCTGCAACTTTCAGACGGTGGGTTCAGGATTGTGTAAATGGCACGAAACAATGGATCCGTCCTTCCGTATAACAACCATTTAAGGTTGTGGTGGTAAACCAGCACGGCTCTTTCTGAGGGGATCAGCAGATCACAACAGTATAAATATCTTTGAATTGTTATGTCTTATTTAATCCTCATACTTTATGAGCGATACTCCCGCACAAATCAGATAAGATTTGCATCATGTGATTGGCAGTGGGACTGTTTTTTTTTTTTAAAATTTATTTATTTATTTATTTTTAGCTTTTTCTTGATAAGAGCATCTGTTGCCTTTCAGAATCAGGTGTTTATTTTTAAATAACTTTATTATTATTCTTATTTGGCTGCAAAGCATAATTCTCTTGCTTCATCCTAGCCTATTGTATCTTCCTCTTTTAAACCAAAAACATAAATATTTGAGAGATGAACCGAACAACAAGCTGTGAATCCAGAACAGAAATGCCAAAAAATAATCAGTCCTGATAGCTACTGAGGCTGTTTATGTTTTATTAGCTTGTTAGGAAAGATTATATGGAGAATATGAGTCTCTACCACTGTTGATCTTGGAACAGTTTTCAACCTGATGATCTTGCGCTGCACATTCAATAAATTTCTTCACGTACAAGCTAACGTCTTACTGGATTGTCTGTTTTCTTAAAGATATGAAGGTATTGCATTTTTACAATGAAGTATACTTACCTCTTCTGGGAGTTTTATATGTGAAGAATAAAATTGAATAATTCAAGAATAAACAATCTTATTCCTTATTATCACGATGTTTTCGGTGATTTAAAGAAATGATGCAAAAATGAGTGATTAAACTGATTCAAACTTGCGAAACGTGACTTCTAATAGCAGAGATTATAATCTTCCAATAGGTGTTATAAACCAAAATGCTTATATATTCCAAAGAGAAAGTCCCACTTGCTGCTGAACGATAAACGTCTTCATCTAAATCAAGAGCTTTACGGCTGAATCCGTTTCAGATTTTTGCATTATGACTTTGAATGCTGTATTTTAGATCCGCTGCTGATCGTGTTTCATGAAATCTCAGCGTGTGGTACAAAAAAAAAAAAAAAATAAATAAAGAAATGCAGAAGATTGATATAAATGGAGGGAATAATAAAAAATTACACAGATGTGCTTCCTGTCAGAATATATGACACAGTAGTTCGGTTTTTACGGTGACAGGCGAGGGAGCGAACTACATGAGGTTAAAGATCCAATCCTGATTAACTGAGTGGCAGAAGGGTCTGAGCAAAGAAGGGAAGATGAAGGTGAAGGGGTTACGTGTGTGTCTGTTACACAGAGAGGGTCTGTTTTGCTTTTTTTTTTTTTTTTTACTGCAGCCATTAAAGCTCCATTATCATGATTGATCATTATCGGCCTTACGGCGACACACACACACACACACACACAAACACAAACACTGCTGGAGCAGCCCGTGTCCCGCGTTCGTTCACACACAGGTTATCAGCTCGAGAATGAGGATGACAGGTAAGATGTGTGTATGCGCTGACCTCCTGACACGTGTTGCAGGGCCTGAACCTCTTTGTGGAGGAATGCTAATGTTTTCTAAAGAAACCATAAGTCAGCAAAGGAAGATAGGAGCATGAACAAACACTCGCAAACGGAGAGCAAAAAAGGGGGGGAGAAAAGGAAACAAAGGAGAGGAAGAACAAATGTATCATCTTACGACGGAGGGTTTCTTTGAGGACGGTTTTTAATTTACAGTAACTTAAGCCAAATGTTTGTATCCGTCTACTTCATGGCTGTTTGTTGAAACACCAAAACTTCCCCGTGATTTGACTCATTTAACAAGAATGTTCTTGGTAGTGAGTCTCGTGTCTCCTCAGATCAGGCTCAGCTCATCTTCCAGTAAAAACTACAGCGTTCTGCAAAAAATGTATTCCCTCCCCTTACACTTCTTTACAGTTTGTAGTGCAAAGTGAAAAGAAAAAGGCAGAAGTTGTAGTTTGAAAGCGTATTCGACCCTCTTTGATCTCATGTGCCTTAACAAAACCCACAGCTAATTCCAGTTACCTTCAGGGGTCACTCGCTTATTAAACAGAATCCAGTTGAACGTAATTTAATCTTAGCATGGGTCCAGATGTTCTCCGACCGTCTTAGCGAGAACATTCATAACCGGGCAGCTTCGTGAAGCTGCGGGGAACGCAGCAGGAAGTTTAAAACGGGGTTAGGTTGTTAAACGAAACCCCAAACTGCGAACGCCTCACGGAGATCTGATCTTCTATCCATCACCGGAAAGTGGAAATAACAAAACACAACTACAAACCATAAAAAGACAAAGCTGTCCACCTGAACTGACAGGCCGGGTAAAGAGAACATCGATCAGAGGAGCAGCCAAGAGGCCCGTGGTAACTTTATAGGTCCTGGACAGACCCACAACTCAGGCGGTGAAGTCTACTTTCATATTATTCCCTCCGACTTGTTGAAAGAAAGCCGTATGAAATCTCATTTGCGGAGTTGATGTGAATGTCGATGGAGCTAAATGCAGGCCAATCCTGGAAGAACACCCAGTGGAGTCTGCAAAGGTGGAGGCAAACCTTCAAGGTGGAAAACGACCCCAAGCCTGCAGTCAAAGGGAACGACCACGATGGAACGGCTGAGATCAAGGCGTGTTCACCTGTTAGAACGGCCCAGTCACGTTGCTTTTCACAGATTCTCTCCATTGACTCTAACTGAGCTTTAAAACTTCTTCAGAGAAGAAAAAAAAAATATATGTATTGCACACTCTATACGTGGAGAGCTGGTGAGATAAACCTCAAAAGGATCGCAGATGTAACAGCAGAGGGGCTGAAAAGAAATACAGGCCCGACTTTCAGATTTTTATTTGTAAAGAGATATGAAAGCCAGAATTTTTTGGGGGGGATTTTTGTTGGCCTATTAAAAAGATGATGTAACAAAGAATACAAAGCACTGCATTTACAGCAGCAGTAATACAGTGTTGGGTAGCCGTTGCTGCTGTATGCGGTTTGGTCTGACAGTCTGAGAGGAGCCGAGCTAGCAAAAATAAAGACGTCAAAGTCAGGCGATGGCTTAAGATACACGCACTTTAATTTAAAAGTAAAATGCCTAAAATAATCAGTGCAACTGAACAAGACAAGACAGAGGGCATTTAATGGTTTTCTTATTTGATTGGCACCGTTTTGTTCAAACCATAGGGGCTGCATTTACCCTAAAATATTTACAAAAAGTGTCATATTTCTTTACATTGTAACCATCTGCGTCTCTGAAATATCCATTTTAAATAAACTTAGACTGCAAAGAAGCAAATGTTCTTGTTTTATAATAAAAAAAATACCTCAATGACATAGTTAAATGTAAAAGAAATACAGAACTAAAAGCCTTCAGCTCAGAGAGAGAGAGCGAGAGAGGAATCTGAAAATGTCTGGAGGGCATATTTTTACCTATTTCGACTCTATAATGGGGGAGATTATATGATGTAAAGTCGAAGGAAAAGCAGAAACACTAACAGGTGCTATAGAAATACTATTACGAGCAACAAAAATATAAATTGGCCTCTACAGACTTCGATCCTTCTGCCCGTTTTTATTCTAACCATTTTGCCCGTACAGACTACAACAGCGTGTAAAATGCTTCATAAGTTGGCTGCCGGTGCTGCACCAAGCCCAAAAGTGCCCACATTATGTCCAGCACAGTCGTAGCGGAGGCAGCTCCACTAATAACGCGAGCTAACGAGCTGTGGTGGGAATACTGCTCCACGACTTGTGGCTAAAACTGCTCGTGGAGGACTGAAACACTGCACTCTTTAACATCTCCGGAGAAAGTGTCTGGTGGGCAAATCAGAATCGGTTGGTAATTTTATTTTTATAGGCTATTTAGAAAGCTAAACTCACTTCAGGAACAGATTCATATTTACAAGCGCGACCTTCAAAGGCTTCCACCGTCCAACAAACGGGGCTCATGAATCTGAAGCCTGCACTCTAACTACATGGAGGAGCTTCAGAGGGAACAGGACTTACAAGGCATATAAACAAGGCTTAAAGCTTAAATTGGCCCTTGAGGACCAAATACACAGAGCTGGCCTGACAATATAAAGTGCTGCAGAAGTAAACAAGAAAAAGACCGCAGCGGTAATTGCGTACAGTCAGAGTGAAACAATCTAAGGGAGATAAAAGCACTTGAGCAAAATCCCAAACTGTGATTTTTGAGTTTACCGTTTCATTTAAATTAAAGCTTTGAGCACACAAATTTTAAAAGGAGAAAAAAAAAGATATATAAAAAATCATTTTCAGTACAGAAAACGCAAGCCTTCTCTTTCTAATACTGAACCTTTAAATTCCTGAAATGCCCCCCCCAAAAAAGCAAAACAACAACAACAAAAATCACAATTTCTTCACAAGTTTTTGGATTCACAAGAAAGGACGACTAGTAAACCATCGATTAGTGGTTAGTGGTCAACATCTGATGTACCAGTTTATTATTTGGCATTTAGGGCTATGATTAGCAGCATTTAAAAGATTTATATTTAAGCAGTGGTCAATAATTTTTTAGCATTTGTGGTGTTAAGCCTGATGAGGGCGGTCACCGCGAGGCAGGAAATGCTGTTATTTCAACACAAAGGCAGAAAGTCGAATGATCGGAGAGTTGACGTTAAACATTGTCTTTAGCGTGTAAGCATTAGCGCTTTGGCTTGGTTAGCATTACGAGCTGTAAGCTAATTTCTTTGGTGCCTCTCTAGGTAATATAAATGGTTATGGCTTCAAAGGTCTTAAAATGTTACAAAATATGGTTCCTATATTTGGAAATCCTTTAAATGAGATGACTACGATTACTCTTTACCAAGCATTTATAGTCAGCTGGATGTCAGCTGGATGAAAGAAGGTTGATATATATATATATATATCACAGTCTTCCTATTGCAGGTGCTTGGATTAAAGAGCGACAGCTCTGCCCCTCCCCCACGTGTTGTTTGCACACTGCCAGCCAGCAGGATGAAAGAACGCCATTATACTTTCTCCATGCTTCCAGGAAAGACAAATTTCAGCTGTTAGGAATAAGTGTTGCTTTTGGGCCCAGGTCTACAGTGTTTTACAACCATTATGAAGTAAATTCTTCCAGTATAGCAACTACAAATGACTTGAACTTGTTGAGGGAAACATCTGCACCACTTATGTAGGAGAAAAGTGTGAAGCTGGACCTCTGTTATGGCCAACTCTGTGAGGAGGGCAGCATTTGGATAAAAAGTGGGAAAGGACTAAGAGTGGAAAGCAGCTTTCTGCACATTTTATTTTGTGTGTAAATTGAGGTCTTTGGCCTTCACCTGTCGCCAATACCAGCTTGTTTTTGCATTACCGTTGAAGGAGGAAATGGAGGGAAACAGCCGTGGAAAGGAAAGGCAGCAGCTGAAGTGAGAAGAGTGAGCAGCCCGGTCACCGACAGTAGGAAAGTCAATATGAACAGGAAGATTAAAAGACGGTTTTACAAGGATGGAGAAAAGCAAAGAGGCACACAAAGGACGAGAAGGAGATAAAAAAAAGAGAGAGGGAAAGTTCAAGGGTGAAAGGAGAGAAAGTCAGAGAAAAAGACACAGGCATGTGAAAAGAGGTCGTCTGGTAAAGCCATTAAGCCTGGATTCAATAACTCTGAAAACCAGCAGTTTGTCAGTAATGACCAGTGAAGGCCAAAGTGTGTGTGTGTGTGCTTACAGATGTGTTGCTATGAAATAGGTACCGAGACCTGGTCGAGTGTGAGTTTTTTTTCTTCTGTGTATCTGCTTTGGTCATACTATGAGGACACACAAGTGCCAGTAAAGTTGAATAAATCATTTCAGATTTTCTTCATGGACAGGTTTGGGGTAGCTTGGAGTTTTTTGAGACAAGTCAATCTATTGTTATGAAATCCACTGAACGTACATGTGTGGGCGTGTGCAATAGTCAAAATGATTATATGTGCTTTTATTTAAAGAGAAAACAATCATCCTTGAAGGAGGAAGCAGAGATGCTTGATGAAAGCCTAGACTAGAGACTCCAAACTACAACACAGAACAGATGGATGGTTCTGACTTTCTGCAGGAAAACAATCCCTAATCCTTGCTGCCCAAACTCTACAAATGTCTATTAAGTCATTTATTGTGAAGTATATGGGGGTACATTATTTGTTAAAATATGATCAAGGTAAAATGTTCATGTAACAGCCTGGATTTACAATTCTATGTAGTTTCTTGCGAGCTCGTTTTTACCACGACTGAATGCTTTAATCAAAGCGGATGCTAAAATCCTACTGACACAGACGCAGCTGGACTTCCACTCCCATTGTTGGCGCAGTATTTACAGTCTGCACTATCAGCGGTGATGTTTTAGTTCCAGCTCTGCCCTGTCCTGTTTTCTTACGTCCTGTCAATCAGAATTCGCCCAATCTGTGACCTTAAAGCGACGGGCGGCTCTCAGGCAGGCGCATCAATGGACACACATTGTTCTTGCCAGCCAGGGAGGAGGGAATCATTTCGCCTAAGGACATCAGGGGATAAAAATGGAAAAACAGCGATGACACCCACTGGGAGCCTAATTTGTTTTATTGTGCATCTAGAACAAAGCAAACGCTACGATTTTCTGTGCTCAGACACTGGCAGAAGGCAAAATAAACGGCAAATTGCATTTAAAAAGCCATTATTGATGAAGAAAAGAAGTTCATGCATACAGTACACAAACATACATCTTATTAGGTTGTATTATTATTTTTTTTATTGTCTGCTCTAATATTCTAATCTAATGTGTTTTCATTAGCTGCAAGCAGGAAATTGTCATAATTACGAGAAGTAAAGGCTTCAGTTTGTCTGATTAACATTATGTGCTTCTCTTGGCGAATTAACTGAAATAAAAGATTTTTTCAATAACATATTAAGTTATTGCATGTTTAGTGGAGTATTATATCTCAAGCTTTTTTTTTCTGTGTTTTTCTAACTGTTTTTCTTCCACTGAACTTTCAGCATTTTGAGAACTGCCAGCTTCTTCAGCGTTTACCTTTTTTTGTGATAACCTCCTGTAAGTCATAATCATCAAAATCAGATATTAATGCTTGGAATATGTAACTGTTTATTACATCTATATAACCTAAGTTGCTATATTTAACAATTGAAATAAATTAACTTTATGTCAATATTCAAATTTGTGTCCGCTTTTTAAAAACAACTTTTACTATCCACCTGGCAAAAATCCAATATTTCTTTCATTGTAGAAAAAAAGACCCAATTTTCTCTTAAAATAAAGAGATCAGATCATAAGATTGAAATCTAAATTCTGGAATTTTCCGGCTTGTTTCATTCCAATAACTTGCGAGAGTTGTACATGGCGGATTCCAAATCCATTTTTCTGAAGTTTCTCCAGTTTTAGTAGGCCAAAAAACACACGCACTTAACAACCTGGAACTATTTAAGTTTCAGCTGATAGAGTCACACGCTGACATTTCAGCCAATAACACTTCATTCATTTTTTTCTTTATGGCACCAAACACACACAAACGTATAAGCTAAGGACTTAAATAGACCAACGGTAACACGTACTCTAGTGCAAACATCCACCACAAATTCTAGAGAGCGCTTCCAAACGGTAAGACGGAGCAACACCCACATGCATTCGCACGAATAAAAACACAGAATATACGTTTTTCTTTTACTGCCATACTTCAGACCATTAATAGGGACAGAAAGAGACTTCCTGAGTTTGTGACGGAGAGCGGAAAATTCTGATGCCAACTCTCTTCAGTGCTCATTAGAGGCGTCATTGAGCCATAAAGCTTATTATTATGACTATGGCAGAGAAAACAGTGCTTTCAGGATAACATCGCCGTACAAGACAGCGTTACTTTGCAGTTAAGCTGAAGTTAAACAGAAAGATGAAACAAACACACATTAGGGGAGGAAACATGCTTAGGGTCCATTAAGAAAATATTCAAAAGGCAAACATGTCCGAGCAAATGTCAAAAATGTATGCATGTACATAGGAGCAATTTGCACAACTCTGCTGCTTTCATGCTTCGGAAAAGTCTGACTAAACAATAGAGCGTTGCCTTACAGCATGTTACAAGCCTCGGCCACAACTGGCACGATTCCTTAACGCCTGTGGTTCAAGAAAATCCACAGTGAAAGCTTTTTGACATCCATCACTCACGTGTTCGTGCAGAACAAATATGCTTCCGCTTTATCTGATCTATCCATCCACACTCTCTCCACATCACATGCGTGGGAAATACATCACCCCGAGTGGCCTTTACGGTTCCTAACGCTTCCAGCCTCATGCTGTTTATGTGCTCAGAGTTTGTTCGTAACATTAAACACTTCCGACATAAAATCAGAGACACAGGATTTAATAAAAATAAAAAAAATACTATTGTGGATAATTGATATTAATTGAAGCATGACGATCCCTAAAAAAAAATCCTTCATTTTAAACAGATGCAGCTAGAAGTTAGTCTTTTTTTTATACAATGCTTAATTAATATTATCGTCTTTACTTTAATAACATATTTTATTTCAGTTTAGACTTTTTAAGATAATTTTTTATAAATATATCTTTATGAAATCTGTCAGACAGATCAATAAGCAGGACATCATCGGGTTCACTGACATTTCCATTAGATGCATAAAGCATTCACTATATAACTGTACATAATATGAAAAGAAACTCATTATTTAAGTATCAATGTGTGCAAAATACTGTTTGCATACATTTTTTGTATTTCAGGTCTATTGCATTTAGAGTATTAACACTATAGCAGCACTTCTTCATCCTTAATGACTAAAATGAACATAGATTTCAATGAGGAAGAAAGCAAAGAGTGAGGAAAATGCAGGTTTAATCTCAACTCCATGCATTGTTGCTTGATAAAAGATCTAGACTGAATTAAATGCTGGATCCGGACAAAACTTCAGTGAGCAGTCCATTTGGAGATCTTGAGAAGTTTCTACGTTGTCATAAGGACGCAGGAATGGGCACAAAAAAGGCACTGAAACATTAGGAAAAGAAACTAGAGTGGGTTATTATAAAGAGTTGTTATAAGAAGAGCAATACCAGAGGCTGTGAGCTGCTTGGCTGCTAATTTACTGGGTTACTATATTTCCAAGGACATGCTGTAATACCTAAACTTATTAATACTTAAAAAATACTCAAATGACTTGGATCCAGGTTTACTACATTCAATTCCAGAGATCTGACTTATAAGTCATCTTAGTATTCAATAATGAAATTGTTATGATACCATGTAGTGCTGCTTCAGTAGAAATTCTTTAATCATGAAGCATTTATTAATTTTTAGAACGCATTGCATCGAGAAGCAAAAACATTCATAGATTTTTATAACATATTTGTCTCTGTGTGTCCGTTTTTCACTCTGTTGGTAGAAATTTGCACGAGCTACTGTGTTAGCAGAATCTGATTGTCAAATGCAGAGGCTTTCTCTGGTCCCATATGATAACTGTGCATTCATGTTAAATCAGCTGTAAAAATCCTGTATTACGTTTCGTATGAGTTTGTGTTTTACATGCTATTTCGGTGCAATGCTAATGGCTTTACAGAGTGCCGGGCATTTTAACAGAGCCATGGAAAGGCTTGTAAAACACACGCAGTCACCACAAAACAGGAAAAAAAAGAAAAAGAGAGGCTGGCACATTGAGGCACGGTGGTCTGGTGGGAGACCGTGTGTGAGCCTGGGTGTGTATTAACAGGGTCAGTCAGGGTGATGGCGACACATGATGAAGGAAAATGAGAAACACCGTCTTGAATGAAAGACTGCCAGTGTGTTCTTTACAATTGTGTGTAAGCTTGGTTGGTGGCTAAAAAAAAAAAAAAAAAATCCATGCATGGCGCCAAGTGGCACTGCCCGACTCTGGGTGGGTTTGGACAGAGAAATGGGCAGAAAGATTCAAATTGTGAAATGAATTACTGTTAAGGGAAACATCCCACTGAAAAATATATCTTGTAAAGGCTTAAAAACCTCAAAACAGGCTCTGTAATGGAGTGAATGAGATGTGAATAAGAAATACAGTGTTGACGTAATGACTTTGGGATAAATGAACCTAAAAGGAGGACTGGAAAGAAACTCCAAGGGCAAAATGAAAAGAAACACAAGAACAAAAATAAAAGGGGGACATTTTAATCTAAAAGTTAAAATCTTCTCATTCTGAAAGTTTGATTTGCTTTTCTGGGGATACCCGATACCTGTGCGTTACTTTAAAAAAAATGCATTGCATATATGTATATAACTTAGATGTTCACAAGTCATTTTTCCAAGTCTCGAGTCCTAGTCCAAGTCAATTTTCTAATGAATGAATTAAAAACTTTTCTTAAAATTCATAGGTCACTTTATAACCTAGTTTCAGACTTGTGTTGTTTGTAAAGAGGCTTAAATTACCACAAACATTTAATAATGACTTTTTTAAATGTTGCGTTGTAATATTTTTCTATTTACTTCACTATGCCATAAATGCAACAAGAATGTAATAGTTACCCCATTAGAAATATGTTTATACTCCAAGAAAACAACAATAAATATGCAATAAATATGGTTTGGAGGGTTTTCTTTTCCTCACTCCACGCTGGAGAATTCTGAATAGTATCGGAAAATAACATTTTCTAAACTCAGATTGAAAGCCCCAACTCCCACTTCTAAATAGTTGAGATGTTCAATACAAAAGGAGAAGGACAGGTTCTTATTTTGGTATTTTCAGCCTGGATGTGTCCTTGTAATGATGTGGTTAACTTAACGTGTCAGAGGCAGGTCATGTTTATTTCTTTCTGAAGTCCAAAGTCATTTAATAAAGCGTTCATTTAAAGAGGCCTTCATGTGTTTATTATAAAGCTACAGCTAACATGAACAGATTGCTATGAGTCATTAACATCCCATAAGCCACCAGTGTCACTGGCTAATATAAAAGCACATTCTTTCAGTTTTGAATCCAATATGGCTGCCACCCATGTAACTGGCAGTGAAAGTTGCCAGTATGAAAATTTTAATGACAGTTTTATCTCATTAAAGCAGTGGGACATTTAGTACCCAAACAGCTGTTTCTTTTCATCTTCATGGGAGAAAATGGAGAAAAAAAACTTGCTAATAGCTTTTAGCACCAAAAAACCCCCCAACAAATCTCACTGTTTTCCCTCAAACGCGACGTCCCTTTCAGCTTCGAGCGCCAATTTCTAAGGCGAATCAAACACAAAATTGTCAGATTTGTGCCTTTCTCCATTTTGGACTGAATAGTATGTTGTCAGAAATTCAGCTCTGGACATATTTCAAGTTCTCCACAACTCTAACCTTAATTTTCCAGCTGCATTCTGTGATTGTCATGATTTGGTGTCCTCCCTAATATTCTTTAACAAACCAAACAGCTGGATTTACACAGGTTATGGATTACTGTGTGATACAGCACGGCGTCTTAGTGAGGATCCTGTAAAAATCAAGAAGCGAGTGAAGCCCAGTGAATTTATAAGAAAATTTGGACAGTTTTTCATCTCAGCTGTACGTTTGACTTGTTTGTAACCACGAGCAGTCTGCATTCCTTATTAGATAAGCTTTAGCAGCTGCCCACATAATCAGTTTTAACAGAGCACGCTTTGCATTTAAAAGCTAATGTCTGACCTCAAGACCACAACATAAAGTCTGCATTTCGGGCTGATGATGAAAAATATGCGTTATATTTTTCTGCCTGAGAAAGTCCCGCAGAACGGCGAATGTGCCCTGGGATTAAATGACAGCTTGATTCTCTATTTTCCGAGTTTATTCAAAGCGACAGGAAACCATGCTATGCCATATGTGAAGCGCTCATGCTAAACAGAGACGTTTCTCAGCATTGAGACGTACAATAAGGCTTTCATGGAGACTGTAGGAAACTGGTAACCAAACCGCACACTCTGTCACCGAGCTGCGCGAGTGTGTCTGCGTCTACAGTTACCGCCTTCAATGCATACCACATGTAGCAACCATGTTTTGGCTGATATGTTTTCAATATGGAGGAAGAGGAAGCCTTCGACAGACCCAATTTGTTTAATTGAATAATGCACTGTTTATATTGAAAGCCTGAAAACACAAGTGGTTACTATGATAATGCAGCAACATGAAGGCATTCCCTGAGCCCCAACTTGTCTTCTCGCTGCTCCGATCTTGACAGCAAAATAAAAAACTCTTCCAGTCTCGCTGCTCCGAGCTGCGTATAAACCCACCTCCCTCGTCCTGCCAAGGAGCTGAGGCGGAGTGTACTCCCTGCACTGTACGATGAAATAAAATGTCTTATCCGGTATTTGTTGTGCAGCCAGGTGCTTGTCAACAGGTGACCTGCTGGAGTAAATCTCTTTACAAATGTCAAAGGTAATGCCAAAAACCTGCCAAGCCAACCAGTGTGGGCCTCGTCTTCCACTCGTACTCATGCCAAGATGCACACATCAACGCATAGAGTAAAATGCCACACTGAGGCCTTAAGAAATATTTTTTTTCCATGTTCCAGGTAATAATTAGCTTAATAATCTCACGAATTAAAGAAGAACAAAATTTTCTCTTATCGTCACAATTATGCAAAACAGAACCCTCACCTGCTCCTCTGACATGCTGTGCAGCTGCGTGTGCCAGGAGGCGGAGTCAGAGCGGTGATAAGATAGGGGCGGGGCAAAGTCCTGCAATATGATTGGGTCACGCTCCTGACACAGTGAGGTCAGGTGACTTATGTACAGCTTCAGTTTATTGCGATTCTGATTGAGGTCCAGGAGAGGAGAGAGAATCTGCAGGAGGGGACAGAAAAATATGTTTAATTAATAAAGATAAAAATGCATCAAAAAAAACACAAAAAAACAAAAACAAAACAAAACAATCATGACGGCTGGTTTAAGAGTTTACAAGTCAGGGAAACGGAAGGGCATGCAATTATGGATAGAAGTGAAGTGGGTGAAATGCAGACTTGAAAAGTACTTTAGTGTGGACAATACAAAAAAATTATTAAATTCAACCATAAAGAGTAGAAAGCACTGAAAGAAGTTTACATAACTTGGGTACTGTGACTGTCAAGTCAAGCAAACACTACACACTCGGGTGTGTATTAGTTGTGACTTCATTGAGTGTAAAAACAATGGCAAACAGGAAGGCCACAGCAGTTGAACTCATGTAAATCTTAGACCGAATTTAAATGTAGCCAAAACTCCTACATCCTCAGGCAGATATTATAAAATGGCTTTGTTTTGTATTCACACTCATCGAACCTTTTCACATCTTGTCGCGTTTGAACCATAAACTCGATGCGTTTCATTAAATTTTTGAGTGATGGACCAACACAATGCAGCATAACTGGGAAACAGGGAAAAAGTTTGTGAAGTGTTCCGCAAAAAAAAACAAAAAAACAATATAAATGCACAGCAATACGACTAAATAAAGCTAAAAAAATGGTTTCAGAAGGAACTTAATTAGAAAATCCTAGTAGAGTGAAGATTTAACTCAAAGCAGGATTAAAAAAAAAAGCTGACTTGATATTTCCTAAAACTAAAAAGAATGGGAGAAGATATAAGTCTCTAAAAACTTAGTTCTACAAAAACTCAGATGGGCTGGATGCAAACGCTCACCACATTCTTTGTAAATGCACAACACATGTACCTTTTCCCCTTCCACTTCACAAGAATGCCTCACTTTGAGACAAAAAAAATCACAATAAAATACAGAGGTTTATCTACGCTACTCCAAAACATTGTTTGTTACTGAAAGTAGAGAGAATATGTCCACTTTCCAGTTGTTCACTATGTATATGTTAATATATATTGTTTATATTATAAATTTCAGGCTAAATAAAAACTAGAATACAGCAACAGTAGGTTCCTGATGTGTGTCTGCTAAGCGTGGGAACGAGGACGAGAAGAGTGACAGAGATGCAAGCGTTTAAGGGTTCTGAGTCGAGACCCCCCATGAGACGTGTCCATGACAGACACACACACTCGCACAGATAAAACAAACAGACCAAACTCTTCCCCTTGTGGAATACCGGGATTTAAGTGCAGAGGAAGCATTTTAAGAGGGGAAGCAGTGTGAGTGTGCGTTAGCGAGCTATATTTAACGCTGCAGTGCGTCTGCGCCGGCCTTCTGTGCCCGTCGTCACTCAGCAAACACACAAAGAGAATTAAAAAGTAAGATCCTTTCACTCAGCGCAGTGACTTCATTTTGTCTGTGTGAACTCCGTGTCTGCTCTTCAGCCGTCGCTCTTCTCAGCGTTCAGATTCGAGGATCTGTGCGTTGTTATCTCGTCTCTGCTGACTTTATTTGCTGAAGCGCTTTATTAAGACGGTATGGTGAACCAAATGTCCATTTTACATTGTTATGTTGACTATACTTAGCAGATAAAACAGCCTGTCTGAACGGATAAGATTGACCAGCATTGCTCTAAAAGATTCAGTAATACACAGTATTGTGTAAAAGTTGACTAATTTATTTATAATTTGCTTCTAGTGAATTTTATTTGAATTTCTTTTCCTCTTATAAAACAGATTTCGCCTTTTTGAGCAATAAATGGTCTTTTAATCAATTCAAAGAAATTCACGTCCCATCAAATCCCATTCTTTTATTGGAAATATGACAAATACCAATCACAAAGTTCAACATGTAGATAGGAGCTTAACTCAAAGAAAATGATTCTCAAACAGCCGTTAGCTGAAAACTAGGCTCTCGATACTTAACTACAAGGCTCGGCTTTGTTCTCTCGCTCTCTATAGGACTTGACTTTATCAAAGTGTTTCGGCTCCGACATTTCTTCTTTTGTCCTCCACTTGTCCAATTTTCTAATTCTTTAAGCAACCACTGCACCAATGCTGCCCTGGTCAGATACAAGGACTGCAATGAAGATCAGTAAAACCTCAGAGATCAACACACACAAAGTGTGTCGACTTTAGCACTGTGATATTAGCGCTCGGAAGAAACTAAACGATACTGAGATAAAGTGACAATTCAAGATGACACATTGGAGTAAAACCCAAGTCACATAGCTTCACAGATGTAAACACAGCGGCAAAACTATTGACTCGAAGAAGTTATGAAGCGATATAAAACATTTGCACAGCAAAGCATGGAAACTACAACGGGCAGACGAGCCAGTTAGCAGACGACCCAACATCAATCGGCTGCACAACAGATGCCATCTTTTCATCTAAATACTGGGGTATTAT
Source organism: Poecilia latipinna (assembly GCF_001443285.1). Taxonomy (NCBI): domain Eukaryota; kingdom Metazoa; phylum Chordata; class Actinopteri; order Cyprinodontiformes; family Poeciliidae; genus Poecilia; species Poecilia latipinna. The sequence continues at coordinate 31,358 of NW_015114015.1, read as the reverse complement.
GTACCTATCATAAAAAAATATTCTGTTCTTGTACCTGACACTTTTTGACATATTTGCAATAAAGGTTTTTTGTTGTAATTCTGTCCCCTGCCTTCTTTATAAAGTAAGGAAATTTTGCAGAGCCTCTGCATTCCTTATAAGAATGAAAAGTTCCTGATAAAGCTAAAAACGTAGGACATTTTCAACTACTTCAGTAACTTCATGTGTTTTATGATGCTGACAAAAAAACAAAACATGAATCGATGAGGATGTGGGTGATTTTCACGCTATATCCTTTAAGCAGTCTTGTCTCTGCGTTAAATCTGCAATAAAAGCTAACGGTGAATCAAAGTATCTGTCGTCTTTAATTTCATCTTATTGACAGCTACCACAAAAACATTAATACGCGCCTACACATGTGCACCCTGGATGTAACCCTGAGCTGCTCCTGATTATCTCCACAAGTAACAGGAAGCAGCTTCCTGGTTTCTTACACACACTAAGCATGTTTGCACTAAATATAATTTTTCAGATGTGTTATTTGTGTATGCAATTGCCCCTCCATTGCACACGCGCTCAAATGCATTACGTTTTTGGACCGTTATCAGCGCAGAGATAAGCTCTAGTTGCGATATTTTGCAGTGAAGGATTGTCAGTAGGAAACAGGCCATTAAAAGAATCTCTGCTGTCTATTTCCCTTTAGTGGAAAAAAAAGAGTTAGGAGAAGAAGTGAGGTGTAAAAGATGGAATAAAAGACGGCAGGGTTTCATATTCTGGGCTGTAAAACTTCTACGCTGCCCATACGAAGACAGTTCTACGGAGTTTGCTTTACAGCCCCAAAATAAACCTAGCATGTGGTCAGCAGCTGCTATCTCACACTTTCTAATTTATATTATTCTGTCAAACAGCAGAAAAAAAGAAATTCCCTGTCAACACTTTCCAGACATGAAGCAAAGCTCCGAGGATCAAACACAAGACAAACTAGAAACAGGCACAAAGAACGGAATGAATGAAGCGATCTGAGGAAGACGTTTTTAGAGAAATTACAACAGTGCTCTCTTATTTTTTCCACCCAGAATCGATCTAAAAAGAAAACAAGATTTGAAAAGAAATGTGAAAACTAAAATGCTAGGTCTAAATTTCAGAAGCACAGTGAATTTAGATGTTTTTACTCATAATATGGCAATAAGAACCTATAAGTTTTAGCAGCTTTTCACAGACACGATGGCCAATTAATCAGTGTGTGTGTGGTTAATGGGTCTGCAGCGGTTTTCAGTGTCTTGTGAAACAATCCCCAGGGAGGTATAGTTTTATGCTGCGCTGTGAGTGAGAGTGTGAGCTTGAGCCGCTTTATTAGCCTCTCATGTGTCCCTACAGGATTCTCACTGTAGTAAGAAAGAGCTCTAAAGAGAGGCGTACGGCTAACTCTGCTGACTGGACTCAAAGAAAGAAAAACACGACGGCCAAATGATATGATGAAATTAGAATTATTCATCCCTCATGGAACCGTGAAGGACTTGTGCTCAAAAAGACATGCAGAGCAACCTCTACCGTTACAGGCATCCCTGGTGAAGATGTGAAGAAAACTTTAAATAAATGGCAGTTTAAGAATAAATTGACCCAAGAGGTCATCTGAAATGCTGCTGGGAGAGTCCTGACCAACACCGGGGAAATGGATCTCATCGCATTTTCATGCACTGGCTCCATATTTGTCAAAGAATTGATTTTAAAATACATCAACTTTTAAATGGAGGGATCTGACTGTTGAATTGAAAGGGAAATGAGAGATTCGAAGATTAGATGTGGATTTAAAATCAAGCTACAGATTTAAAATTGCCTCAAATATTTTTATCTTAACATTAGTTTTTAACCTTTTGTATCATTAATGGATTTTTCACTGACCTCCAATAAAGCAGTCTGGACTGCCTTGTGTTTGAATGGTGCTACCAAAATAAACTTATGTTCTTATGTTCTCAGTCCACAGAAGGCTGATTTTGATTCATTTTGTTTGGATTTTGCTTCATGTTTCGCATCATTATTGTGTTGAAAGAGCTATTTTATTTTATTTTTTTTGGAGAGATCAGCAGTTTTTAAAACATTTTCAAATTGAGCGCTAATGATGCCATGTACTCCAACAAGGGCTTTTGGAAGAGAAATAGACCACGACATAACCTATTCACCTCCATACTTAGCATGAGATGCTTTTCCACATATTGATCCTTTGCTTCAATGAAAAATAGACAGACTTGGTTGTTATGGAGACTTGGTGAGCCATAGATGCCACTTTTATATCTCTAACAAGCTTTAGAGAGTTTTATTCCTCCCATCTCATCCTCCTATGGTGACAAGATACAACCGGATTCTGTCTTTGTTGCAATTTATTTCTTGTCTTATGAAGATCAACACACACTTCCTGGACTTGAACTGCATATTTTCTCATTCCCATTTGGAAGAGCTGCTGGGGGAAATGAACTGTTGGTATTTCCAACGGAAACACAAGGCAATAAGTTATTAATTGAGTGCTTCTGAACCAACTTCAAAAGTAATAGATAAAAAAAAAAAAAGGTTCGGAATCAGAATATGCATTTTCTTTCCCCCTCAATTCTTAGTTTTAAATTGTTTATGCTCACAAAATAAAGAGACTAACTAACTTCATAGCACAATTTAAATTTAATGTGGGGTATCTAGCACAACTTATGGCCATAAAGTGTTCTCAACAACGCTGGGCATGTGTTAAAACTGCTCTCCTGTGCTCCTCTGCTGCAGCTCAGAATCCCCCTTATGGACATTCACACACAAGTGCTCACTGTTTGGATGAAATGTGCTATGGCAAATTAACCACCTCACACACCAGAAGGAAGGTGAATGTAGCTCCTGGTGGTGGTAGAAAGGAAAAAAAGATGGCAGATAGAGGTTGGGCATGCTAGCTGACCTGCCTCTCTCAGCAGGAAGTTGCTACATCTAATTAATAAGAAGGGCTCAACTTAGATCTGCTAGCTTTCAGCATCCTTGTGCAGTGGCAATAAATCATGTGGTATTACTTTGCTAACACCAGAGCTAAAGCTATGATGCCTAAAATGTTTGTAGTAGTACATATATTTCTAGATTTGATTAGAAAACTAATGCATTGCACACTGATAATCAGTCCAGTAACAGGTTCTCAGAAGATGCTCTGCAAGGCCCCCCTTTGCCGCCGGGTCAAAACACCATTGGTTTTTTCAGCGGCATGAAGGAATGCAGGAGAAGGGTTCTCTGTAGAGATCACAGTGTACTGTCAAGCATGTAATCCTACATAGTAATTTTAATCTGACACATGGAAACCAGGACACCTACCTCAGTGAGTGCAGTCAGACAGAATTATACATATTTAAAAAAAAAAATCTAAAACTTTTGTTTTTATGCACAATTTGGAGGTGTTTGCAGTTCTCCCGCTATGCTAGCCCAACTTCTTCTATGTGTGAGAAGCTTGGGAATGATGGCGTCTTTCTTCCCCCCCCCTTGTGAATTGACTATTAGTTTTAGCTTGCTTTCTGAGAACCGTTTAATTACAGGTAGAGGTTTGCATGTGTGTAGGAGTTATGGTGCCTAATGTTACAATAACTTGCACTGAGAGAAAAGCTTCCTGTCAAGTGTGTTTATAATGAGATTGTATTATGAGGCCAACATGGCACATCCCACTTAAAAGTTTGAAATGATCAATCCACAAAGGTGCATGCAGAGATGCATTATGTATAAGATACTGCTGCTGTTACCAGGGTCCTCCAAGGAGTACTAAAGCACACTGCATTATTAATTTATGTTTCATGTTACAATGTTTGGTCTTAATTCAATGTGAAGAGAATAATGTCAGGAAAAAGTGGCAAAAAAAAAACAAAAATAAGCTCTTTGTATGAATGAGGATGTGCAGAAATGGCACAACACAAAGACCAAGTGAATTTAAAACATGGACATGAGGAAAAGAGTTTAAAAAAAAAAACAAAAGACACCACAAAAACATGGAGGAAATTAATCAAGATTAAAATGTTCTCCTGATTGAAGAATGACGAAGAAAATAAAAATAAAAAATCCCCCCGATAAATCAGAAAAACACGGCAAAATGTATAAAAAAAAAGAGCAACACTGAAGGTGAGAAGCCAGAAGACAGAGTGTGATCATGGATGAGAGAGGAACGTAAAAAACACGAGGACACCAAAAAGTGACCTCATCCAGGGAAAGACGCTCACCCTTCTGTACAATATGGCAGACTGAGGGTGAGAAAGAAGGCATGTGATTGGCTAGGCCCAAATACCCTCCTCATCGTCCTATTGGTTAGTTCAGTCCAGCCGTAGCGTGAGTTCAGAAAAAGCAGGAAGTTAGTTTGAGAAAGATACTGTGAGTACAGCGTAAGCAGGGTTATTATTTAGTCAAAATACCGTCCAGTAATAATATTAAACAACATATTGCAGAAAACAAAACAGGTACGTAGATGAAACAAGCTTGTTGTTTTGGGTACCTGATCTGGGGAGGGCTTGTGATTGTTGGGCAGGTCAGAGTTCGGAGACGCCACTTTCAGATGGTCGTCCTCGTAGTTGTCGGCCATCAGCTTCATCCTGTTCTGCGTCTGTAGAAAGAAAGTTAAAAATGTGCTTTCAAAGAACAAAGAGAAACCACGATAAATAATGTGTTTGAATTCAATGAGATCAATACACCACCCATCTTTAGCTGCATCTAAAGTCACAAATGTTTTGCCGGTATGTCTCCATCAGTTTTGTACACCGGATGAATTTAAAAATGGCTGCTTTGTGGTTATTGTTCTGCTTGCCCAGATTTTAAGTTTTGGTGGGTAACCATGTCTTAATAGGTTTGTAGTTGTGATATTTGCTTTCTATTTTCAGATGACAGATTAAGTAATGCTCGGTGAGATGGTTAAAACTTTGGATATTGTTTTATAACCTAACTCTGCTTTCATCAAAACTTAATCCCAGATCTGTGTTTCTTGCTTTTAACGATTACCAAGAAATATTCTGCAAGAAACTTCTGAGGCCTGGAGAGCTTAGAAGTATTAATATAGAGATTAAATTAGTCACAGCTGGGGTTTACTAACAAAACAGTGGACTTCGTACCAGGGTTATCAAAGTAAATTTTTTTTAGTTTAATTTGTAAAAGTGTTTCTTATGATTTATTTCACAAATATGCCCTGGTTTGTGTTGACCACATAGAATTACAGCAAAACACAACAAGGTTTGTTGCTGTAACTTGAATAAGTGTATAAAATTTCAAATCAATGTAAACTGATTCACAAACACATCAGCAACAATCACAGCAATAGTCTGCAGCTCGCCACATACAGACATGCAGTTTATTTACAGATGAAGAAGAAATAACAGGACTTACTTGTGAGTTTATCACTTGGGGGTGTGGGGGGGGGATTCATATCTACTCATATTAGACTGAACACAGGTCTGTAAATCACCTCACACAAATCACACTTAGCATCAGCGCATAATTTTATTTTCCCATTTATCATTTTCTTTCTTTTCTCCAATTATCACTTTGTCATCATCTCCTCACTCTGCTGACTACGTTCCCGCTCCGATCTACTTTTCCGGCTCCTCTTACCGTCTCGCGGCTTTATGTGTTTCACACGTTTCAGTTCTACTTCGGGTTTTGCAGTAGGCCTGTAAAGAGTTGGGGGGGATTTAGAGATAAAAAGTGAGGGAGGGCCTGGATCCAAATCTGTTGGTGGTGTACAATCTAAATCCCCTTAGTCTCTCAGTGAGCGCTTCAAGGAGCCGGGACCAGACTCAGGTTGTGTGTGTCTGTGTGTGTACTGTATGTCTGACATGAAGAAAGAAAAAAATGTTGCATTTCTCAGAGTCTGTTTGAAGAACCAAATGAAAGACTGACATTTTTAGAGCTATGAAGAGTGCAAAAAAAAGTCTGTCTCCTCAGAGATTTCAAATATTTTACTTAAAAAAAAAAAAGAAAAAAAAAAAGACAACGATAAGCAGAGTAAATACACAAAGCGATAGTTTCATTTACTGTGTCGGGAAAAGCTATCTAAACCACACTGCCCCAAAGTCAAAATATACTTATCTCCATTGTGAATTCACAAATTAACTGTGATTAACCACATTTTCTTTGGTTCAATTTCACCTACCAAAGGCTTGATTAGCGTCGGACCTGCAAAATTAAGTAATCCCTTAAATGGAGCCCGTCAGGCAGCATGAAGCAGGCCAAGCATGTCCTGACCTCAAGAAATCCAAGAACAGATCAAAAGCAAAGCAGGGTTTTGGACCGTCCTGCGTCATTATGGTGGTTTGTTGGCGTCAAATGTTGAACTTTCCAAGGAGTGACAGGCCGACCAAAATGCCTTCCAAGAGCCCGTCAACAACTCACCCAGGAGGTCACAAAAGTACCCAGAAAATCTAACGCACTGCAGGCTGCACTCGCCTCTGCTAAGGTCAGTGTTCATGATGCAACATTAAGAAAGAGACGCCGAGAATAACCAGCATCCACGAACTAGTTCTAAAGCTAAAGTTGACCAAAAAGGACATAAAAAAAAAAAACATATCTTGATCATTTTTAGACAGATGATGCAAAAGTTTAACTTTTTGAAAGTTTTACAGCAGAGCGTTCAGAAAGTAACATTTCACCAACAAGTCAAACCTGGTAGGTGTGATAGTGAGTTTTCTTTTAGTTTTCCGACCTTCACAACTTGGCTTAATTGACAAGAACCGTAAATTTTGCAGAATTAATCAACGTGAATATCCTCAAGGAAAATATTAGTTTTAGTTTGTGACCTTAAGCTTAAGAACGTTTGGATTATTCAGCAAGAAAATGATCCAAAGCACACCAGAACATTGGGGGAAAATTCCTCCATAGTTATTAGGTGAAGGGAACAAATGTCACGAAATGCATGATTGAAAAGCTCATGTCCCTCAATAAATGAAGTCATAATTTCTAAGATGTGTTTTTTTTCCAGGTTAACTTCATCTGATATTTGGAAAGAACAAAAAAAGGGCAATACTTTTTGACTATTTGAATTCTCTTCAACATCCTGTTTAAACTCCACAAAGTCAAAAGTTCCTACTATTTAGAGTTGTTGGCGGTTGAAGATTATATTTCCAACACTTTTGCCATGCAATCGATTTTCGAGAGATAACAGAAACATTATTTTCTAGAGAAATCCATATCCAACACTATTCCCCAAATTAATTCACTTAGCACCTTTTGACAGATGGATACGCTGAATAAAATCAAGTAAACCAATTAAACAATTGGTAATCATTTTCTCTTCTTATTTTTATTGAGACGTAAAATCCGTTGGTCAATCAAGCTGTGGTTTCCCTTTGAATTAACCTAAAATACTCTCAGCTGAAGTCGAATCAGAATAATTCACAAGAGAGATAGTATGTGCTTTTTGCATGGGAACAGAAGAACGATTACAGATGTTATGATATAAGGTTACAGGGAAAGCTATACTGACAACCCTGAGTTAGAGCTATGTTGTCAAACATACCTTGATGTAGCTTATTTAATATGAGATCACAGGCCAAAATACTAAGTCACACACTGTACCGACTGAACTATCCAGACTTCGTGTATTGAGAACACCGAGTTCCCCACATTCTTGGTCAGGTGCCACTGGACATTTGAGAAGATATTTTATTATCTCATCACAGCTCAAAACATTTACAGAATGGATTAAGCGTTTTATAGCAAACCTGATGCTAGACCACTTCTGATGGGGGTTATTCTGGTTCACCGAGGTGACCTTACAGTTAAATCTCGGATTACAGGCGTGCCTGAAAAAAATAGCTAATAACCTGGATGCAAGTTCCACCACTTTTATGAAAAATGTTGTACTTGAGACTCCCTTTACTCTGTACCACAGAAGAAATCAATCAGAACCAATTTATTCCACCAGGTCTTGGCGGATCTTTGAAGGACTCAATTGTGTTGAACATATTGGGGTGTGTGTGTGTGTGTGTGTGTGTGTGTGTGTGTACACACAAGCACAGCAACCTCAACCGATTTACTGCATTTTCATCATAAGCCCCAACGAAGGCAGCTGCCTTGGAGGTCCTTCTGACCATTCATAAATCCTAAATGGATATAGCAATCCCACACAACTGTGAGTGCACAAAAACTTATGGTTGTCAGTTCGAGATGACGCCGTACCGTTCACTTTAAAGCAATAAAACGCTGAAACTCATGACGAAGGTGCAGAAACCTCCCAAATTACACACAATGTTAAAGCATCCTAGTGAGAACTAGAAAAAAGGAAAGAAGGAAGACATGGGGTTAATGAAAAAGGAAGCAAAAACTGAAAAAAAAAAGTCCTCATTTTTTATCTGGCCTTCTTTACATCTTCTCCCATTTCTCTAATTGTCAGGAATGCCGACCTCAGCTCACTTGTTTCTGCGCCAATTCTCCCTCTCACTTAATCTAATCATCACACCATTATTTCACTCCTCCTCTCTCAGACCTCCCTTCACCTCCACTCCCCCCAGCCTCCATTTCTGCTTTAAGCGACCAACAATGGGTAGAAAGACGAGTGAAAAGAGGAGCAAACTGATGACTCAGGCTCAGAGGAAAATTATTTCTTCACGATAAAGCTTTGGGGAATATTAGATTAGATTATTTTATCTTCTAGCCTTTCATCGACAAAGGAAAAAAAAAACCTTTATACATATCAAAGCAGTTATCAACAATGAAAAGTTGCTGAGTCATGGCTGGGCAAAGCCGACTTTTAAATGATACCAGATTTAATTATTCTCCCCATTTTTACATTAAAAAAAGCATCTGTTAATAAGTGGAAAATTAAAAATGGTACAGAGAATGAGTTGAGTATGGTGCTGTGGGGAATAATTTTATCCAGGCAAAGTCTCTGTAGACTAATTAATTAGAATAGTCCACATTTTTTCACCCCAACATGAGAGTTTCTGATGCAAGTGAAGATTAAAAGTACAGTGAAAAAATGGAGTGATGAACCTCAGATCAGAGTTTAACATTTAAATAAAACGACCCCAGTCTTTCAGATCTTTTAATATAACTACAACATCTTTGGAGTTCAATATTAACTCAGTTTGTTTTAAAATTGTTTTGGACTTAAACTACTTTATTTGCTTCATTAAAATAACTTAAAAAAAACTTAGAAATTATAAAGTAACGTCAGCAAAAGAAAGCAGAACGCGTACTCCTCCACAACTCCTTGTCGTTTCGTTTTAAATCGCCCGTTTTTGCTTTCGCTGCAACCGTCTCCGTCCTTCGTAACCCAGAAAGAAATAAAACGGGGACTGGAGAGGAAGCAGGCTGTGGCAGGGGAGAAGAGAGTGAAGAGAGCTGAGGTCATCTTGATCTACAGCTGTCTGGAGCGAGAGGTCAAAGGTCGACATAAAGGCAACGCTTTCAGGGCCGCTCACATTTTAATCGCACGCACAGGTGGGGTTTTATGTGTGTGCTGAACGTCTTACCACAGCGTGTTGTCTGTTGCACGTATTCACAGACTCGTAAATCTGCTAAGACTAAATCTGTCTCGCAGTTATGCTACACCAAATTCTCATACAGATTCATGAGAATTTATACTTACGATGCGCTTTAAGTTTTGGCTTGTATAACAACAAGCTATTTGGTGCAGGTGTACATTACCTTGCAAAGTTATTAATAGTTCTTAGAAATTCTTGCTCAGTTTTTTTTTTTTTTTACATTTCAACTAAGCATCAATGTTTTTAACTGGGATTTTATCTTAAAGGATAACTTAACTGTAATTTACAAATTTTACATTTTCAGCTTTGCGCATCCAGATTTGGATTATTCTTTGTAAATTAGCTAAAGTGCCATCAGATTGAGCCCCTGTGAACAGCAGTTTTGAAGTCCTGCCACAGATTTCCAGTTGAATTAAGATCTGAACTTTGACTAGGTCATTCTAACAGGTAGATGTGGTTTAGTATAAGCTTATTTCTTCTATTTTATCTGATTAGATAAGTTTCTCACATCTTCCACGTATTTGAAGCAAACTGAAAGAGGATATATTATGACTTTCATCCAACAATTATACTTTAGTCATTCTTTTACTGAAACAGATTTGTGAAATGCATGAACGTGTTTATGTCTCGTCAACAAATCGTCCCACTTGAGCTGTGAATCTCTGACACAGACCACATTTTCCAGGTTTTATTCTGTAAAATGTTTTCCAGGTCACAAATAGGTGAAAGTGTCTAAAAAATCCCAACAAAATCCATTGAAGTTTGTGGTTGTAATACAGCAAAATGGAAAGAAAAAAATAAAAAATTCAAGGGGTATGGATTTGCTAAAACACGGTAAAAATCTGTTAGAACTGTTGGGACTGAAAATGACAGCACAACAGAGATCTTCAGATAGGAAAACCTTGAAATACTGGACAAACTTCTTACACCACTGTACACGCAAACAAACGCACACTCCGAGAAGAGCATAGCAGAGACTCTGTGTTGTCAGTAACCACCTTGGAGACTCAGAAGTGTCATAAATGTCTTCATATGAAACCCAAAGAGACGAGGCGGGGGTTGAGGGAGGAAGTTGAAGAAGAAGGGATGCTTGTTAAACAATTTCATTGGACAGAGATACTCTCTAAAGCACCCAGCTCATATTTTTACCACCAATTCAAACTCAACTCTGTTTTCTTTCACCCATTTAAAATGTATTCAGTTGGATACAATTTTCAATGCTCAAACAATCTAAATCCAAAAGAAACTTCAGACTCATCCTGTACGGGGTTGGGTATAATAGTAGTTTTACCCAGGAAAAGCCAAACTCTGTGTGTTGCATGTGTGTAAATACACCCCAGTGTGGAACCACAAGGGTTTTTGGTCATGTTTATAGCCTCGCTTTTGGCCCGGGCTTGTGTGAACAAGGTGTTACCACCTAACTGTCTTTCAGTGGTGATGCAGTGTTTAGACAGGGCCTTTTGTTAGTGTACATCTGGAGAAAATGTCTTCATTGATTCAAATATAATAAGTGAAATTAAAGTTAAGATAAATACAGAATCGGTGTGCGTGTGTGTGTGTGTGACAGCCTAAAACGGGTCGCGGTCACATCTGGACTCACTTACTGGCTGCCTTCTGTGTTTTCTTTTCTCTCTCCATCACTTCCAACTCACCTGAGCTGCCCCGGCTTTTATTTACACCTCTCTAAATATGGCTCTCACGTTCCCCAGGTTGATTTTTGTCTTTATTTTGAGTGTCTCTATCAATTCACCACCTCTTTTGTCGTTTTTCATCCGCACTCCTCCTTTGGTTGCCTTTAAACCTGGTCAGAAATCTCTGCTCATAAGCCAGCTGATGCCAGGCTTTGGGCGTTTTGTCCTACCTGTTGCTTGAGCTGATGAACCAGGCTGTCCTTCTCTCTCTTCAGGGCTGACACCTCTTCCTGGGTTTTCTTCTTCTTGGACGAGGAGAGCTCCAGCAGAGCGATGTTGGCGTCCTTCTCGCTTATGGCGGCCAGCAGTGCTTCTTGCCTGCGCAGGAAACAGTACAGATCGGATGTGTTCGTTTTCTGCTGTTTGGACATGCATCGTTCAGAGCAGACTGGGTTAACTGAAACATTGCTTTAATTAAACCTTATGTAAAAGAAATACGGATCTTTACGAACACCTCAGGAAAAGTTTGCAAATTTATTGTAGTTATCAGCCCGTCTACTCGCTTGTCCATGAAGAGTTGCAGGGGAGCTGCTGTGTATCTCCAGCAAACAACAAACAAGCTTCCACATTTTCCAGAAGTAAATAAAATAAAATAAAAATATATGTACACATCTGTGACTTACCTATAAAAATACATTTTAGTTGTTACATGAATTTGCATTTTGAACTCTCAACCAGGCATGGGCTATTTACTTGTATTTCAAAGTTATGGTTTTAAAAGAATGCTCTTTTATATCATTTCTAACATTTAAAATCATTTTACTTTGATGCCTAAAAAAAGTGGCCATTTTCCATCAAGCTCAGATTTTCTCTGACTTTATGGACCACAGTCTTGCATTACAATTTGTAACCGAATTTAGCAGGTGTTTGCTCCACATCTTTGTTTATGTGTTATAGATGACGCTGCAATAACCGCAGTTAATTAATATGTTTCGATGATATGTTTAGAACAATTATTTTTTTATGTTTCAAATGAAAGTTAATTAGATCACACCTCATCTAAATCCTGTGATACGATGGCGTTTCTTATCTTACAGCATGACTATAGTTAGTGAAGAAAATGATCCATTTTATCCGTCATGTCAAGTCAAACTCTTTTAAAAGTTACTGTGAAAAAGAAAATATGGTGTAACATTTAAAAATTGTGCAGAGGCAACATTGTTTACTGTCCCCAATGCATTACAAAAATATATATTACTACTGTATTTATTACAGCAGAACATAAGGCCACTCTGCAAAAATTACAATATTTTTTATGTGCAACAAACGTTAAATTCTTCTCGGGAACAGCAGAAACGGAGACGGACTGTACATGATCAGAAAGCATCAGTGAGCTATAATGGTGCTGTAATGAATCCAGACCTTAAGCTCTTGTTAGATTTACTGTTACAGAGTCTCGGTTCCATCTCTTTGAACCAGACAATAGTTGGATGGAGGAGCAGCGTCGGTTCTGGGCAGAATTTTGCTTATCCTTATCTGGTCTCTCTTGACCCTCCTTCTGGGGTCAGTTGTTCCACTCTTATATTCTTTTTTTTTTTTTTTGGTTTGTAAAGAGAACAGAGAGGATTTGAGGCAAGGTTGCGTGGAAACCAAGACTTTTGTTACCTGTTTTCCTGTTTTTTATGAGCCTGCACTCCACAAAACAGAATACAAACAGAAACACTAAGATGTTATTATGACTGAGCTAACATCTAGACTTTTAGTGACGTGATTACAAATTACCCCAAATCCAACTGATTTACTTCTAAATAAAAAGAGGCTTTTTTTAATACATCTAAAATAAAGAATCTCACAGATTTTAACTGTTGTATACTAAAAAAAAAAAAAAAAAAACTATCTTCGGTTCCTCGAAATGTGAGTGCACATATTTCTGAGCTCCGTTTCACTTCTGCTCTATGTCCAGCCGTCCTGTCTCTATCTCGCTCTCCCTCCTGATTCGATTGGGAAGCTGACAGATGAATAACATTCTTTGTGGTCGGAAAGCAACAAGCCGCATCAAATTCATCCCATCAGCCACAAATTGGGCCGAGCTAAGATCCAAAAAAGTTAATTCTCAGAATCGTATGTTTTCAGAGGGAATCTAAATCACTGAAGGAATTTTTACAATCCCTCACAGCTGAAGGATAGGCCACACTAGCAACACGTCCACATAAATACAACGAAAGCTGAGCATTATATCAACAGGTCTAACAACAGACTGGACTTTTAGAAAATAATATTTAAGATAACTCAAACATGCAAGGAAAGGCATGCATTTCATGACAGATTACAATAAATTAAAATAAAACACTTGCATGTGTCGTGGCCTTGAATATTTTAGAGTTAATGTGGCAAAACTGTTTAAGTATTAAGGCAGGAGAAAAGTATTATAGCTGTGCAGCTTTGACCAACACCAGATTGTTTTGGAAAGATTTGGTGGGTGTCTACCAGCGGAGACGCCAACTGATGCAAGCAATAAACCCACAACAATTGTTTAAGGCTGTGTTGGAATAAGTCTGATTTCTGAGCGTTGACTTTTTTGGTGCTGCTTTAGGAACAATCTTTAGACTTTGCAGAAGTGCTCATAATTTTCTGTTTCATCATGGCATCCACAAACATACATCCCAGAAATCCACAATGACGGAGAAAAGATTCCTAAAATTCCTATTTTGCTCCTTTTGTATAACACACAATCGCGCTCTTACGTAAACACTGACAAAGCCGTGCAAGGAGGAATGCCGAGATGATGACATCTAAATGGAGACAGATTGCGTGTTTGGACTATGGGAAAAAAATATCCTCGGTCAACCTCACTGACCAAACTGTCAGTGGGCAAACGTCCCATTATGCATCTGAAAGCGAGCAAAACAAAAAATTAAATCTGGGATTGGTAGATCGGCTCCCTGGGCTGGTAAGTAAAATCCGTCAGGCTGAATTAGATAAGTACTTACCTATGCAAACTATTTCTATTTAGAAATATAAACAATAGATTTGCAAATGTTGTGATAACCTTTAAGTCTAAACACATACGATTAGAGATACGCAGAAACCATCATGTTGCAGTTTGTGTGTCTCCTGGCTCCAATACAGCTGATTCAGATGGCAGAAATAACTTCTCAACTTCTTAGCAAGTAGTCTTTAATTCTGGAGATGAAGCAATCTTTTGCGTCAGGTGAGGTGAACAAAGCAAACATCTTAAACGTGGATGGATGGATGGGAAGCATCACTGGGAAGGAAAATGGATGATGGACTAGTGGATTTACGGACGGCTGGATAGAACAAATAGATGTACAAGTGGCTGATGGGTAGTTAGACGGACGGGCAGTTCTTTCTTGTTCAGTCTGTGTAGGAATACTAGGAAATAAAGAGTCTGTTGGATATAAAAATCTTTAAAAAATAATTGAAATGTATGCCCTTTTACGAGAAATAGCATTTAATCTATTCATTAGCAAAAGTATTTTCCATTCCTCCCTGTGGACAATCAGAAACTATAAAAGCCCCAGACAGCGTCTCCTTTTGCTATTTTGTTCCACTGATAGAGAAACTAAGATTCGCACAAAGAAAGACTAATGGAACTTTATTCTCATTAAAGCTAACAGAGCGTCTAGTTTTATACCATATTTGAGAGTTACCTGCCAGAATTCGGCACTTATAAATTGCTGGTGATAATATTATATTCATTCCAGATGCACTTGTCTCATTCTGGGTCTCTCCCTTCATCTCTGTCAGACTCGTACACAAACACGTACTTAAGACACTCGACTTGGCCTTCTCGGCTTGCAAAGCTAAAACACGTGCTCTTGACAAGCGCTGGCTGCGGCTACTGCTGTTGCTATGCAATCAGAAAGAAACTGTTTCAAGTGCAGCAATCTTTTGGTAAATCGTGAGACAATTCTTGTGTCAGACGGCACTTAGATCGCTGAACGCTCCTGGCACCGTCTGCAACGCGTCATTATCACGGAAACTGGAAAAGACAATGGAGCGAGCAAAGCGAGGGCGAAAGATTCCCAGAGGACAAAGATCCTTGGATGTGAAACTCTCCTTTCAAGTTTAAGGAACAGAGAAGAATAAAGGAAGGACCACTAAAAATCAACGAAAAAACAAAAGCTTTTCAGAAAGGTTAGCACCAAGATACTCTTACTTCGGTATTTGCCAACTTCTTTTAAGAGCCAACAACACATTCCAGAGGATATTTATCGTAATGTGCAATTGTTGGTTTCCACCATTTGCGTATTAAAACCCTCCAATTCTCCTTAGAAATGACTGAATTTGTTTACAACTGACCATAATTTATGCTCCAAAAAGTTTCATTGTAATTGAGACCACAACAACAATATGCTTTAGTAGTGTTAGCCTGAAACCATTAGCACATTTAGGGTTATAACAGCTCAACACACTCGGCCCACATTCTTAACTGGATCAATCTCCTTAATTCATGGTGAAGCAACTAAAGTCATATGGTTAAATGTTCAGGGTTGTCCAGTAGTTGGGCAGAATGCTTAGCATGGAGTAATGTCTGCCTAGAGACAAACAAACGAGCAAGTTCAGCAACCTTACTTTGAAAAACAAAACAAATCACAAGTATAAACAACACGGCACTATTGCACAGAGAGGAGCCAAGACACTAATCATGAAGTGTCGCAATTTTCAGAGCAAAATTTTTTTTTTTTTTTTTTAATCAGAGAAAAATATTCTGTGTTAGCTTTAGTCATAAGATTACACATATTACGGTAAATATGCCATGGGAGTAATTCTTATTTTTACAAATCTTTTTCAGAGTACTGCGTAAAACATACAAAGTCTAAAAAGTGAGTATTATGAGCTGCCACCGTTTGAATGAGATGAAGAAACTTCACACACACACAGGTTTTGATACCTTACTGTTATCAGATAACAGCTCAAGCTCAAGTCCAGCTAAATAATACAAGCTTTTAGAGTCATGCACAATAAGTCTAGCTTCTTATTTTCTTGGTGCTGCTAAAAGTGTAAAATCCCTTTCAGTCCACAAAGAAAACCTGAATTTCATGAGTGTTTATATAAAAAGTTTATAGAGAGCTGGTAACAGGCTGCAAAATGTTCCCATCAGGTGGTAAAAGTGGCGTAAAGTAGAGCTGTCATGTTTTTATAAGAGCGTTTCATTGGTTAGTCACGACTTAACAAGTCTCTGTTTATAATTTTACTCTTGTACCACTTCTCACTCAACATAAGCTTCAAGCTCACCTTTCTCACGTTTCTTTCTCTCCCTTAGCACCCCCGTCTTTGTCACTCTATCGTTCCACTTCTCCTTCCTCCTCTATCTGTGAAATAGGCAGGGCGACGGATTCTTTCCGTTATTCGCCGGTCGTGTGCCATGATGTCATCGCTGCCGCGACAAGGCAGACAGTAAGCAGATATACACAAATGCGCCAGGCACCTGACCCCAGCCCCAACACAGACACACACACGCGGACACACAGATGGGAAGGCGCTCTCCTTCCTCAAACCACTTAAGGCCCCCCACTTTATCAGAAACCCTAATGCCTGGTCTTAGATCACTCACATATTTCTGCTCACACACACTAAAGCTGCGTCTCATGTATGCCGTCTTATCGCTTTCACGAAGTTGACATTCACTGCAATCTGCTGTGTTTAAGCTATGCTAACGCTCACCGGGGTGTGTGTTCTCATGTTGTATTTTAACTGCCTGTGCACATGTGTATATCCGCGAGTGTGTGTATAGTAGATTTGAGTCCAGAGTGATATTGGCCAGCCTTTGTCTAAGACAAACACAGAGCTTTTGGAGAAATAATCCCCTTTCTCTGCTCTCCGTTTCTGACTGACCGAAACAACTATCCATTGTTTTCTCCGTTACGGTCTGCTCTGGTTTACACAAAAAACTAAATTAGGCTCCTAAAAGCCTTAATTTAGTGTTCTAAAACGTCTCCTAAAAGAGAACTTCACAACTAGGTATTTTTAAGTTCAACTCAAATTGAAGTTGAACTGGACTGAGCTTGAGTCCTTTTTAAACCGTTTCTTCAAGGCAATTCTTGAACATCCGTGTCTTGAGTTTGAAGATGAAACCAGAACAGAAGTCTGAAAAATGAGGTTGTCTCTGATATAGTCTCCAAAACAGAGACTGCGGTAGTGAAAGGCAAAGCTAGCATTGATAAAACGGTAGTTTCATCCGATAATGGTGCTGGTGAGGAAGGAAAAGGAAATTGGTGTTTGGTGAGTTATTTCATTGTTGTAACAATGCTTTTTGGTAGCAACTCTTTTGTAGTTATGTCTGTTTATTTCCCTGTAAGTGGAGCCACATTAAGAAAAATGAATTTGCAGGTTAAGAGCAGAGCTGGGTATGCAGGCTGTGCCCCGTGTGATGGGATGAGGCCACATCTCTCTCACTGGAAAAACAAGATAATTGAAGGCAATTTCAATGTAGAGACTCGAGATTCTCCAGCCAGTGACAATCCCATATCCCCATGGTGTTCACACCAAAGTGGTCAACACAACTACAGAGACTGATTTGTGACAAATGCTGGTTCAGGAATGGGATATCATCCCACAAGGGAGAGGTAGACAGGTTGTTGAGGCTGTGTACACAATCGGTGGCCCTGATTATTACATTTTTAAATTGCTCACATGTCTTGTTTCTTAAATCTTTAATCATCTAATCCAATAAACAACACCAAATCCAGAGTGAAAAGAACAATATCCCATAAGCTCAACTCTGCCGCTCAACCCACAAGTGTGTTTTCCTCACAAATGTGGCATCATTAGGAGGGAATAAACAGACTTCTCAGATGTATAAGATTTATTGCTGAGACGCGTTGTAACAACAACAAAGAAATAATATCCTCACTTTCCGTGCAAAGTTGAATTCTAATTCTTTTGTCTTTGCCTCCATTTCTGTTGCCTTTCCCCCCCCCTTCCACATTTTTCTCTCCTTCGCACATATCAGCATACACTCACATTCATTGCTACTAGTTTCTTGGTCTCCAGAGTGAAATCCTGCAGAGAAGTATTTCTCGCCCAGCTGACAGCTTTTGACCTGCGGCACACAACCAGCGAGCAGTGAGCCCCGCCGCCCCCCGTTCTTATCTGCACTGAGACAATTTCCTCTTTCTCTCCGTCTCACACACACTCAAACTCTTACACATCATGGATTTAATTTATACAGCAAAATACATATCCGACATGAAGTCAATAGTCCCTGTTAGTTGAGGCTCTGTGCTGCTTTTGCGTCGAGATTCTCTCTCGCAGAATCCCACGAAAACTCCCAAACACAACTACCGTGCGCCGCATTTTATAACCCGACAAGAAAAAACACAGCAGGTCTTTATGGAACATGTGTTATAGCCAGCCTGCCATGTGAGCTGCATCAAAGTGGAGAGAGCCAATAAAGGTTTGGTTTATTGTTAAGTGTTAACTGTAGCTCAGCGCTGTCATTAAGTGTCCCTGCACTACATTAAAACAGAGCTTATCAGAGAAAACTAACAACTAATAATTATATAGAATGTTAAAACTGGACCACACTCTGCATATAAGAGATAGAAATGTTCTTAAAAAAAACTGAGTAAAGGTGCAATTGCTATAATCTGAAATGTGTTAACTGATCAGGAAATTTTATGTATTTTTAGATGTATTTTAAGTAAAAAAAACAACAAAAAACTCAAAAATTTACATCAGCCGGGTCTCACGTCTAGGAACAGGGGATTTTTAAAGGTATTCATGCCATTAAAATATAGTGTTGGGTGTTAAACATTGTCGTCCTGCTGGAAGGCAAATGTCAGCTCTGATCCAAAGTCTTTTGCAGCCACTAAAGCTTTAACTGGCTTCCTTGTCAATGCTGAGGGAAAGCAACCCCGCAGCATGACGGTGCTCGTTGTCCACCACAGTTTTTGATGGAGTCTAAAGCCAAAATTCCAATGATTGCTGCAGCACAGATTTGTGCGATTTTGCCTTTTTCCATTTTAAGAGCGTTCCATACAACCGACCCCTTCAGTTGTAGGTTCATAGAGGGAAACTACTAGTGTCACACAACAATCCCGCAACAAGCAGTAGACGTACTGGTGCCATAATAGCATATCGAAAACCACTGATGCAGTGCAACTAAGTAGAAACAAAGCATACAAGTTTTAGTTCTGGCGTCACCTGAGCAGAGCATCCCTTATGATAACTTCTTACTGCCTCCTTTTAATAATTTTTTTGGTGCACAGATTTGTGCACTAATAGTTGATTTTGTTGACAGGTTTTGAGCTCTGCCCCAAGTTTCCATGGGTCTCTACTACTGTTTTAAGTGGACTGCCATGGCTGGGCAGGTTGTGCCATGCTGCTTTGATTTCTGGATGATGGATTTATGAAGCTCTGTGAGGGGTTTGCAGTTTGGCATTGATAACTTTACTCTTTATGCTTTTAAACTTTGCCAGAACCTGTCTGTTGTGTTCCTCGGTTTTTATGATGCCGATTGTTCACTGACAATTATCTGAGGCCTTTACAGTGATACTAAGAATGTATTGCACATGGGCTGACTTTATTTTAGAGTCTTCTCTGATCTACTGCATATCGCTCCAGTAAAATACAGTGAAATTTACTGCTGTACCGTGACAAAACGAGGAAAAAGATAAAGACAAGAGTCATTGTGCAAGGCCCAGAATAAAGCGCAGAAAACAACATGCTTTTGGGAATAATCTTTTTGAGAATTGGCTCTTCCCTGTCTGTGCTTTTAAACTAAACTGGAATTGGGTCAGAGAGGCTGGACATGAATGATTTAGCACAGAGTCAGAGGATGGCACCGTCAGAGGGAAGTGTTGGGGAAATAGGTTAAAGCTGGTGCATGGGATATCTCTGTGTGTTTTTGTGTTCCAGAGGGGAAAGAAAAGCTCCCCTCAAGAGCTGTTGTACATCAGAGAGCTTAAAAAAAAAAAAAAAAAAGGGGGGGAGAGCCTTTATAACACCAACACAACAACAACCACAACAACACACAAAACACA
>NW_015114015.1:0-8151 GCF_001443285.1 Poecilia latipinna | reverse complement strand
GGGGGAAAAAAGCCCCCCCCGAAGGTGTTTTTTTCAAAAAGGTGTAAAAAAAAAAAAAAAAAAGAGGACGAGAAGCTTTATAACACACACACACACACACACACACACACACACACACACACACACACACACACACACACGCCAAGACGCGCAGAGAAACAGCACTGACAGGGATGGGAATAAAATAACTGGAGGATTTGGAGGGAAAACAAATCAAAGAGACATGAAGGGGGAGATGGAGGCAGCGAGACAAAGATGGTAAGGAGGGAAGAGAACGCGAGCAGGAGAAGAGGGCAGGTGGGACTACTGCATGACAGAATGAGGATCTGTTCTTGACACATTCCCCATTTTTCTCACTCCCTTTTTTCTTCTAAAAAAAACTTCTCTCGCTCCCTCACAGTTTTTCTTTCTACCCGTCGCTCAGACTCTCTCACACACATACGCAGCTATAGAAAAACCCACAGTGTGACTAATGAGAAGAGTGTAAAAAGGACTTTAGCCACGGTCGGCGGGAGCCGGCTCCGTCCAGCAGACCACACACCAGCACAGAGGTGTGACTAAAGATGCAGCTTTGTCTTCGCCGGGGCTCTAAACAGTAAATCCGTTCCAACGCTCTGCTACTGAGACCAAGACATCTGCTAACAATCTGTCAGCACTCGGGCAGCAACCAGTCACGGTAACAGACACCTGTGACTTCCAGATGTGCACTAAGGAACGCTGTAAATTTGAAAAATTTCCTCCTGGTGCCGCACAATAATGGCTGAAAAAGGAACATTATATTTGCCACCGTACATCCCGGCAATACTTGCTGGCACACCTGCCACAGATGTGTAAAACGTCTTAAAATAAACTCCTCGTTATTTTAAGGCAAAAACAACAAAGCTCTAATTTTAGTATATGTTAGTGGTGGGAAAACAATCAGAGGTGAATTTTTTTATTTTTATGTTTTTAACATAACCTGCAGCGCAATTAAACTTTGAAAACGGATAATGATCCAGACACCAACATAGTGAGGTGGATGGAGAGAGGTGTAAACCTGTTGCAGCAAAGATTCATGTTTTATGGGTCACCAGATCTCCATAGCAACCATTAGACGCCATCTACATGCCAACCCATTATTTAAAAGCAAGCAAAAAGCCTATGTCTTAATTTCATAACAATGAACAGGCTTTACCTAAAATGACAGCATTTTTTCCCCAAGCATTTTAATTATTGTCTTCAAATCATTGTTTAACTGCTTGTTGCTCCGTTTTTCCGTTTCAAAGACGATGCTCTTGTTTATTGCTGTTTAACAAACAGTTTGCTGAGGCGCCTTGAAAAACCAGCAATTAGCAAAGGAAAACAAGTGGGTTTAAGTTTGTTTTGCATCCTTTTTTTTTACACTTTTGTTTTTCTCCCAGTTTATTATTTTTTTGGTTCTGGGATGTCACACTTGCTCTTGCCTCCTATAATAACATTCTATCCAATTATCTCACGTAATTGGTGCAAGAATTCAGCACACCCTTCAACAAACTGCAAATAAAATGCAGAGTTGTGGATTCCAAAGTTTCCATGAAATCATATTTTGTAGCTCTAACAGCCTTTGTCACTGCCCCGATCCTCAAGGACAAAACTAATAAGAGTGGCGAGGTTGGAGAGCAGAAGAGAAACAGGAAACAAAGCAGCAAGCGGTGATTCGAGATTGTGGGGCTAAGTGTCAAATCGGCATGCCTCTTCTCGTCACATAAAGCTCTCAAAAAGGCAGACAAACACAGACTTCCATCGGCACACTGTGAATGTGGATTAAGCTCATTGTTGTGTGAAAGGATCAGAGCATGTGTTTCTTTTTGGTGATGCCATAAGCATGTGTACATGCATTCGTGTGGGAGGATGCATTTTTCTATGCTAGCGTCTTTATGTGTGGGTGTGCATCTCGGAGCGCTGCTGCCAGGGAGAAAGCTACGAAGGAGTTTGGAAGTTACTACGCGTGCATTCGAGAGGCTTAAGTGTACGTTTTTGTTTTTTTTTGTTGGCGGTGGTATAGCTGATGGTGTGTGTGTGTGTGTGTGTGTGTTTGTGAGCGTCTTGTTATATCTGCAGAGATGATGGTTGCAAAAGGCGGAAATGTCGTTCCACTGACAGAGCCGTTGGAAATGGGCTCTTTGACAACACACACAGTCACACACATCATTGATTAGTTTCAGCATGCAGTGACAAGTGTGACGACAAACACAGCGAGAGGGGATGAAATGCAGCCGGAAAAACACAGATCCGGTCAGAGCAGCGTTTCCACGCAGATGTATGCTGTTAAAGGATGGAAACTGGGAAGAGGGATGGAAGGATTTTAGGAAGAAGAGACAGGAGTTTGTGGGGATGTATCGAGTTGAGGTATTTCATAGTGAAAGATGGAGTGAAGGAGGGACAGCAGGAATGAAGGGGGTGGTGGGTGACTGGAAGGGGTGCAGGGATGCGTTCGGATGGGAGGGAGATAAAACAGAGAGCAGAGCAGCTCAAGAGGAATAAACTGAATTTATAGCATTCACCTTGAAGCATCAGCCCAGCTTTCCGCTGCAGGAAGCTTGAAGACAGCAAGCCGTCTTGGAGTGTCTGCACGTTTTATTTAAAGTTCAGCATTACACAAAGCTCCGCACTATTAAACCAATATTGTGTTGTGTGGTGTGGTTGACACACTTCTTACAGGAGAAATTAAGAAAACCGTACAGGAATCCCTGTGTTTTTATCAAATGGGACGTTGAGCCACGAAAAACACGCATTGATTTAGTCGAAACTTGTAATAAAGCCAATTTTACCATTCTGAAAACTACCAGAAAACACAACACAAAGTCTCCAACTCAGACTAACCAAACCGTTCTTTATTTAGCCATAACATAAAAACCTTCACATTAAGACACCAAAATAATGATGATAAACAGAACACAAAAATCTGTCCTTGGTCAATTATTTAGTTGTTGGTGCTCTAATCTTAAAGCTGATAAAATATCAAGTATAATGATTACATGGTGAAAGCGAACCAAAGAGCAGTTGAGAATGAAAAACAAAACGTTATTTATACGGTTATATAAGCAGAGGATGTACACTTTGCACACCGTACCCTGAAAAACTGGTGAAAGGATGGAGCAAAGACGTTAAAGGTGTAGTAATCATGCATTTCCCACTGACATGCAGTTTATTGGATTGAGTAAATTGTTGTTGGACATTTGGTTCTTATCTTGTTTCCATTGCATTCCTGTTTTTGTAAAAACATTTATTCTTCCTTGCGTCAACTCAGGTCTTGTCCTGACCCTTTCACGCTTGTCTTATCATGCCCAAGCTGTTCTTTTTTGCCTTAAATTTACATTAGTTTTTTTTTTCTGACATCCATCAAAAATGGCATTAGTTGCTTTAAAAAACTTAAACAAAAAAAAAAAAGAAAACATAATTTAAAAAGGCATACAAACTTATGTATTGCAGATTTTTTCTTTTTCACTTTATTTAAACTAACGGATTTGTTTGGTTTCCACTGATCTTTGTGACATCTTTTCTCGTTAAAGATAAACGACTGTATTTCCCAAAATACTGTTAATTTGGACCAACCTACAAAAAATAAAAAATTTAAAAAAATAAATCACACTTTTTGATTGGAAAACTATGCTAAGAATATTTTTTGAAACTAGCAGTACAAGACAACCAAGTAAAGAAAAAAAAATACAGCTAATATCTTTGTTTAACTTTTGTCATTAAATCAATTAATAAAATACTCAAGGTGTCCAAACAAATGAAATTCTGGCGCTAAATGGACATACACACACACAAAAAAAACATTGTAAGGAGAATACAAGCATAAAAGAGGTGTGTGTTCAGTGTCAGTAAAGCAGAACAGTTGAGGTTTTTAATTCAAACAAATCTTAGACCGCCTCCCTGCTGGTACACACACATTGTCAGCACATTCCACCAACTGTATCACAGAGTTAGTTTGCATAGTCTCGGAAAACGCAGAAAGACACACAGCCACACCGACACACCGCTCCGTGTATGTGTGTGTGTGTGTGTGTGTGTGTGTGTAGAGAGAGGAAACAGGAGAGTGGATGTGTGTTCTTCCAGCTGTATTCGGTATGTTTCTTCATGGGAATGAGCGTGTGCGCATGGGTGTTAAGGTATCCTGTGTCCGCGAAACACTGGGTATCGTATATCACGCCTTAGAGCAACATTAAACCCTACACCGATTTAATGCAAGGCATGAAATCAGACATGAGACCCCCAGGAATTATAGCAGCCCCCGTGTGTACACAGCCAGTTTCTTATGAGATATATGAACGCGGCGGCGTTTATAGCGATCGTGTTTAACTGTGGGAGAAAGCCAGAAACGCATGACGTATTTGCTCACATCTCGTGAAATATGCGAGCAACGGTGTCATTAACATAACTCAGTCAGACAACCAGCAGCTATCCGTGCAGTAGTTCTCTTTCTCTGTGAAGTGTCACACATTCTTCAAGCTGTACGCTCCTACAGGTGATTCAGTGGAGTTTTTCCTGTAAAAGGGATTTCCTGATGGATTTTCCAAAGGCTGCTTTTAATCAGATAAAAGCCAGGACAGAGTAGAAAATAGTAGATTTGACAAAACTCAGCCGAGCGACCAGAAACTGCTGACTGGTGCAGAATATGGCGGCAAATATCACATTTTTTTTTCTTTTTTTTTTTTTAGGTTAGAAAGGCAATTTGGCTCCAGAGAAGAATATTGTCAGACTTTATAATTTAAACTTTTTTATTTTACATGTGGCGATGTGCAAAATATCAACCAACCCCTCAACTCTCAGAAGAATATCTGCGTAAAGGACTTTAGTGATACTGTACCAAATCTCATGCTGCCTGATTCATTTTCATTTATCCAGAAAAGCTTTTAACGCTTTGCCAGCTTATTTAAGTTTGCTCTAAAAGCTTTCCAGGTGTGTTAGCTGGTGGATTCAAATCAGAAGTCAGTGATTTGTATAGATAATTTTTTTGAAGGTGTAATAACTAAAAAAAAAAAAAAACATACAATGTTAAATCATTTATAGAATGAAAATTAGAAGCATAAGTTTGAATTTAATGTGGATTGTTTTTTCTAATTCCAACTTCCAGCACAACACTGGCTGGATATTTGACCACTTGTATTAAGTTCTTAAGTATATTAAATAAATCTGTCCAAATATTATTCATCTGACTCAAACTATTATGAACAGTTTGAAGGAAATTGGTTAGGATGTTCAAAATCTGAAAGAAAGAAGTCCCTCTGCTAAAATCTCCCCCTGAATTGAAATATGCAGCTGCCCACACAAACAAGTCAAACATCTTCCAGAGCAAAACTATTAAGCCACAATGACAAGCACAAGTTAAATATCCAGCCAGAATCCTGTCACAAGTCGTTGATGGCTACCAAAAATTTGTAGAAGGAAATTTAATCAAATACCAACAAGGATCAATTTTGAGTCAAAATAAAACTTGTGCTACTAAAAATCTGTAAAGTTGTTCAATATTTACAAAAAGGCAGTTTTCAAAGGGAAACTGTAACAGAGAACCAGGAGACATCTGAGTGAAATGTGCATAAGAAGAAAAATGACAGTCTTATAAATACAAATATAATTTCAGAACGATATGCAACCCAACATGGGAAAAATTTTAATGATCAAAAGTGTGTTTATTTGGAGTCACACAATGTTTGCAGTTTTTTTTCCATAAAAACTTGGCTGTTGCTTTTTCCACAAGGGGAAAAAAAAAAAAGGCAAACAGCAGGAAAATGGTTAGCCAGCTGGTCGGCATGTTTTGTGTACGGAAACACAGTCAAAATGTTTGACACACATCGGTAAGCAAGCTGAAACTAAGTGCTGACAAGCTGATGGTTTTCTCCAACTCTAGCATGAGATGCTAAAGCACTAAACCAAACAAAAACGTCTTTCTTTGACTTTACAAGTGTTGGGTATCATTCGGAAATAGCACTATGGCGGTACGGTAGGTTGGTTTCCTTGATGCTGCCCACAGCCCCTTGATGAGTTGTTTTGGTCTGGACCAGCAAAGAGTTAGTGCTACTGTACCAGATTTCCTGTCTTGGATCAAGTGCTTGTGTTCAAATGGAAGGAATGACTCCTTTGGTTTGATTTAGAACCAGCACTGGAATCAGCAATTTGGTGTTAAAGGGCCATCAGCGGCGTTGCCAAGTCAACGCAGGCGGGGAAAGCATTGAGAAGGGGAAACAGGACTTCCAACAGGAGGACATTTATGCTCAGAACGAACATTTTTAGCCACTAAATATATACTGAGTTTACTGTTAAATGTGTAGCTTCCTAAGCCAGAAACTAATGTTTAGGTAAGACATCAGTGAGATGGCTAAAAGGTCAATCCAAAGCTAAACAAAGGAAAGAAGTCTGTAAATAGTAGGGTAACGCAGAGATATTTACGTACACCGTGTGAAAGGCACACAACCTTTTTCTTACATAGTCGGGCATAAAAGAAGAATAAAACTTTCCTGTTCTTGGTCTATTTGGGTTTCAAAAAGTTATGTCCATCTGCTAAATGCTAAAAATAACCCTTACATAAAAATCCTTTGTATGTGGTAGAATTGCCTTTTAAATTGGGTGACTTGGGTCAGACAACGGTTTGTTGAAATTTTGACACCGTTTCAGTTCTGCCCAAAAATGTTTAGTAAAACTGAGATCAGAGCTATTTGATGGTCAATCTAAAACATTGATTTTCTCGTCTTTAAGTCAGCTGACCTTATGGGAATGATATTTCCATGCTCTGTCGAGGAGGCAAACAATTATTAGCCAAACTAATAAGACAGCAAGAAACGCCTTGTAGTTTCACTTTCAGTTTTAAACCTACATGATCTCCAGGTGACTAAACTGTCCACATAGCTTATTGCTGTTTGAGTTGCAGTTGCTTTTATTCGGTACATTTGGTTTGTAAATGTGCTGTTTATGCGGCATGTCAAAGCTGCAAAGCTCATGTGGTGTTTATGTGGTGATTAAATCGTATAAGCTATAGTGATAAATGTTTAGGAATGCGACCGGGGGAGAATAATTTTTTTTCTACCATCTTGTTTTCCAAAACTTGTAAAATGAAAAAGTCTGACACACAATGATGAGACGGGGGTATTATAATTTCCATGAAATTAATAAAAAAATAAATAAATAAAGATAAAACCTGTTAAGTTATGCTCACTTTGGATGTGCTGAGCTAACGCTTAAGGGAAAAGAAAAACAATGAGGTGGGAAGTTGTTAACCGAGTATTGATTCCTCTGACAACCGTCATCTATAAGCACATAAACAATAAAACTAACCAGGACCATATGAGAGTTTACAGTGAAATATTTGATCATACCTGCTGCAAGGAACAAACCCCACACCCTCCACAAAGAGCAAGTCAGAAGGGAAACATAAAATAAAATCTGATTAACATTCTGGTAAATCAACTTGTAACAGTATGGCGGATATTTGTGTTCCTGTAAAACTGTGTGGTCTGTATTTAACAAAGCAGGTAAGTGTCTATTAAAGTCTGTGTGTGCTACATAAATACTCATTAACGGGCCAATAAATTTGCAACAGGAAACCTCGGACGTGTCTGGACGCTCGTACATGGAGCAATTTCGCATATAAAAACAGAGAATCCATTTATGCATCTATGTACCAGCAGAAAACCGCACCGGGTTGAAAAAAGGTGATAAAATCCCCCACACCAACTGCACTAAACCCTTCTCAAAAACAAAATAATACAATCCTAGTGGAAAATGTCATGGTCACAGAACAGGAAAATGAAATCACAGAGTTCATTTCCCATTTGGCCACAATAAAACATTGTCTCATAGCCCACTTTAAGAGGCAGGACATGCCTAACATGAATATTCTCCACGGCTTCCATTTCAGCCCAAAGTGTTGTTCCACTAAATCAGATGTCACCGTGAGGGCTCAGAGAGGATGTAAATTTGCAGAAAATACATGACTGCTGGACTCATCTCAGCAGCACTTAAAATACAAACCCATCTATTAAAACAACATTAAAACGAACGCTGGGTTACAGCCTGCGCATGACTCTGTGTGTGTGTGTGTGTGTGTGTTGGTGTCTGCATATGTAATCAATCATGTGAAGAGTTGGACAGTGGGACATGGTTGTTGCATTAGCATCATCTCGATGGCTTTAA
>NW_015114014.1:301927-339438 GCF_001443285.1 Poecilia latipinna | reverse complement strand
ACGTGTTATTTAGCTGCAATATCCAGTGCCACTGTGTGAACCCAGAGCTGAGTCAGTTGAATAAATACTGAATGAGCTCTGTTTAAATACAGTCTAACGCAGGTCCCTCTCCACTGCTTCCAGGTTCTGGCTTTGACAAGAGCTCTGGTACTTGGGTATCCCTGTCCCGCGTGGCTGGTCTGTGCAACCGAGCCGTTTTCAGATCCGGACAGGAGAACTTACCCATCCTGATGGTACACGCAGTCCACACACACACAGCCTGACACGCGCTATAACACAAGTTTCCAAATGTTCCACATCAAGCTGCAGGCTCATGAATTATCTCGACTCTCTACAGCAGTGGCACACAGCCCATTTGGTTTAATGCAAGGCCATTATGAGCCGGCTTTTTTTATGTAGATCAACTAATGCATGCACATAATTCATGAGACATGATTTTGCCTACTGCTTTGCCAGTAGGGTGAAGTTAACAACATAAGGGAAGCGTCAGGTGAGCTGTCGCTCAGAAAGAAGCCTTGTTAGAATAAGTATTTGATCCCTATAAGTTAAAGAAGTACGGCATAAATATGCAGGTACAATATGAAGACAAGAGTAGACTCTTTTTAACTTCTAAGACTTTTTGAACATTACTGGACTGAAAACTCTTTCATCCAACAGCCAATTTTCTTATTGCTTTCCCTCCAGCTAGTAAATAAAATTAATTTTAGAGAAGGATCAACACATCATGGTACCAATTTCAGTGTTTACAACATTTATAGAAATGAAGCAACAACAAGAAAGTAAGAAAAAAAAAGAAGTCAAATAAAAATTCACCACATGCATTTTCTACCACTGATGTGGAACCTTGAGTCTTTTTCATGAACCATTCTGAATATCTCGCTGTAAATTTTAGTAGTCTTATCCTCTCTTGGCAGGTTTTTCTTGCTGTCATGTACTTTCTATATTCTAGTAATTGATTCTGGTCCTCAGAGGGTTACTAAGAGTTCTAGATGTTTTTTCATAAACCAACCAATGCTTCATTTCCACAAAATATTTCCTCTTGTTATTATTTTGCTGCTGCAGTGATTTTTCACTTTATCAGGTAGTAAATATCCACTGCACTGTAAAACAAATAAGTTTGATTTGCAGCTTCTCAACAGAATAGGAGTAATATCAATACCAATCAATGCTATTTTTACAAATATTATTTGTAACTTTATCTGCAGTGTTACCTCATGAACCTTCACTCCAATTTTTTTTCACAAATTTAGATATCGGACAAAGAGAACATGATTAGGAAACAGTTTTCATGTGATGAGTTCAGTTATTAAGATAATAAGGTAGCACTTTGGCAATATGTAAAAAGAAAATGTAATTCCCGTCTAACCTAATAACACTGTATTTGGATTCTGCGACATTGGAGGGTTTCAAACATTTACAAAGTTATGAGTCAGATTTAAGTCATGATTTATAACAAAACCTTCACTTGTTCTCAGTGAGATGTTGACTTGCTGAACTCTTGTCCTGCTCCATGACCCAAGAGCATTTAATGTAAAGTAACAAATTAATGACTAGACTTTTTCCTTTAGGGCTTTCCGGTAGTATCCACGATTCCATCACTTACATGAAATTTAAGGAAAGCGGCAATAATAAAACAGCCACATACCATCACAATACCACCACCATTATAGACTGTAGGAATAAAATAGTTTGTCTGAAATGTTTTTCTTTTCTTATCTTTTTTTTTACCTGATGTAATATAGTGTGCAAATTCCAATAGTTTGTCAGATTCTGTTCAGTTGGTAGATCACCTCGATGTTTTGAGGAAACTTGAGGAAGGTTATTGTTGTTCCTGTGTGAATTTATCCCATGGAGATTGTTTTTTTTTACCCCCCAATTCCTTTTCTTACTCTGAAACCATGAACTCTGACTTTACCTGAGGGAAGTGAGGCTTTTGTTTTCAGACAGTTTCTAATAGATATTTCTTCATTTTACTAATAAATGAAAACCAGAATCTGAAAACTGCTGCTTGTATTTACTCACTTTTTATTAAAATGTGTTTAATGAACCAAAAACATTTAGATATGAGGAAAAAAAGAGAAAGCAAATCTGTTGGAAGTGTTTTTTATTTTATTTCTAAGCACAAAACTCATGAAATATACACAGCCTATTCATGCATTTTTCAGTGATACTCTGCTGTAGGTGCTAAAATAAATGTCAGACAAAACTCTGGACTCAAGAACCAAACAAGTATTTAAATCTGTTTCTACAGTAACAAACAACATCACTTTGGGCTGAATGGTTTCAGTGCCTTTACTGGTTTACCTCAACCTGAAAACCACTTCAGATCCATGTTGCTGTGTCACTTTAAATGTTTATTTTAGCAAACCGCTGATCCTTCTGTGTTGTAACGTGATTTTTGTTTAAAGATACATAAATAAAAGAGAATTTGATTTGTTCCTTGAAGATATCTCGCCTATCATCTCAACCTGCAGAAGAGGATTAAAAAAAAATTCTGACTTTAATCTCAGAATTCTTTAAACTTTAATTTTCTGTGATCAAAAGTCAGAATATTCACCTGAGCTTTTCAAAATAATAATAGTAATAAAAAACAAGTAACAAGGTAGAATTTCTTCTACATGTTTAAATATACTGAGAGGTTGAATTATTCAAAAATTATCTGTAGGAGATACTGAGAAAAAAAAAACATAAATATGCATGTTAGTTTGGAAGGTGCTTTTCTTGACAGACCAACAGTAAGAAAAGTAGTTCCACCTAACAAAAGTTGCAGTGCACACTTACACACTTAACCTCACGTGTAAACACACACAGAGAATCATTCAGTACGCCCTGAGAAATAACTCACCCACACCGACAAAGAAACACACACTGCTGAGTAGGTAAGTCAATATTATCCCAATGTTCTAACAGCCGCTTTCCTCCAGCCTGAGCTTCACTGACCTGAAGGAATTCTCAGTGTGGCTCGCAGTTATTGGATTACAACTTCTTCTGTGTGAGGACAAACGCCTCTGCTGAAGCCTGTCTGTCCCTGGTGGTGCCCGGCTTCCTCCCGGCGCAGAGTAACAGATGTGTCTCCTGACAGCAGTCAAACACAGCAGTGCAGGCGCCGGCACCGTTACTAAAACAAGTCCCCATCTGCACTTGTGAAGACAGAGAAATGGAATTTCCCTTGATCTATTTATTCATTCATGAAAAGGCATAAACAAGGACAAATCTCGCGGAGCGCTCGTCCTTGTTTCACGGCTGTTCATGAATGAATAAACAGAAACAAAGAGAAATTTCTTGTCCCCGTCAAGCTCCCTCTTGGGCGTTTGGGGGGTCAGGTCATCACTTTTGCTCTGATTTTAATAATCCAGCGTCAAGGATTCCTATTATCCTGATGGAATTTTCATAAAAGCCGATATGAGTGGTTTATCAAAAGAGAGTTAGCTAAAAATTGGTGACAAAACTCTAATTCAACCTTGTCACAAAAACACAAAAAATAAAAGCAATGAATCCATTAAGTGTTTTGTGAAATAGTATGTCTTGACATTGGTGTTTGTGTGACTCACTGCGGGGATGTTGGTGCAAGTAGATAACATTTATAACACTTTCTTAAAAAGAATCATTTTTGTGGGTAACAAAACGATGTTACTCAGATTAATTTTAGCCTTGTGGAAATAAAACGCTTGGTACTGCTGCTTGCCTCTACAGTGCCCTGCTGGTATTTATAACATCTGAAATCTGAATGGTGCATAATGGAGAGGTGAAAGTAAAAATGATACTTGGGTTTTCAAAATTCTGGAAAGTACGGCAGGCATTTCTATTCAGCCCTCTTGTGTCAATAACTCATAAAGCTGCCCTTCACAATAATTACAGCTGTGAGTTTTCAGGTATGTCCAGACTAAAACATTTAGATTGAATTTAACAATGTTTTAAGTCCTGCCACAGATTCTTAATTGGATTTAAGTCTGGAAGTTAGTTGCAGTAACTCTAAAGCACTAAAAGGATCAATTAGCTCCACTTTAATTCACCTGAAACTTTATTTGCTTTATCAACTTTATTCACCTGAAACATTACAAAGCAGGCAAGTAAATTAGCCTGTTGTAAATTAATTTTTGAAAATATTAATTTATGGGAAGCTAATTGTCCTAAATGTTTTCACAATTAGCTAAAGCGCTAAATGAAAAAAATTGTCACTATTAGCAGATTAAAAAGGTAAAGTGATAAAAATTAGAAATGATCTCCATGTGCTATTTTCCTTCCAAATCACAGTTATTGACTACTTTTTGTTGATATATCACAAAAAGACCCTCCAAATAAAACATGTATGTCTGTTTGTGGTTGTAACGTGTCAAAATGTGAAAATGTTAAAGGAGTGTACTTTAGTGAGGCATGATGTTTGGAGGACTGGGTCAAAAGAACAACTGATGGGATTCTAGTCCCTTCAGGTCACGACGGTTAATAACTCAGCTGTTTGTAATAATGATCTGACTCATTACTCAAGCAGCATTTATCCATCATCGGAACCTATTAAAACCAAGCCTTTCTAATATCCAAAATATTAAAAACTGAGCTTGAGAGAGAGAGACATAAAATATCATGCATTATGTTTTATCTGTGAACTTTTTTTAGTCAGTTTATTATTTTGTCTGTATTTTCAGATCTAGGTTTATTGCGAACGTTTTGCTATATCTTTAAAAACAAGCCTGTGGCCAAATCGTTGTTGTCGACGTAGCTTCGCCGCCTGCATCGCTGATGAGAGCCATAATGGAAATGAGCAAAGTTTTCAAAGGTGTCTCATTTAAGCCATTAAATAAGACACTATGAAAAGTTTCCCTCTGCTGCTTTGCCATAAACACAAACCGTGAGTCATTTTTTAATATGCGGATATGAGTGACTGCGCTAATGTGATCCTGTGTGTTCCCCCAGAGGGACACAGCGGGGGACGCGTCAGAGTCAGCCCTGCTGAAATGCATCGAGCTGTGTTCAGGCAGTGTTCGTGACATGAGAGCCAGAAATCCCAAAGTGGGTGAGATCCCCTTCAACTCCACCAACAAGTACCAGGTAAACATCAACGGCGATTCAAGGATTTCTGCAGGGAAATCCCGTTGGCAGTTTGATACTTTGGACTTTGCATTGTATTTAAATTTTAGGTAAATTGAGAATACAATTTACCTAAAATCTAAACTTTAAAACACAAAAAAACATTCAAGATCCTCCTCCACCAAACCTACCCCAACTCTTTAACTCTAAAAGTTATTAAAATTGATCCCTTTCTTAAATCTGGCACATACTATTATATATTTTTAAAATAGACTAATCCGTCTTTTGCGAAAACTTATTTGTTTGCATTTGTAATACTTCCACAGGTGTATTTCTGAAATGTAAATTTTTGAAAATATTTTCCAAAAAATTGTGAAATGTGGGTTTGTATGGAAGAGGAGAATTTTTAAAAAATAAAAGAAGAAGAATTCTGACTTTGATCTCAAAACCCTGAGATCCTGACAATTAAAAATGTCAGATTTCTGACAATTATAAGAAAAAAGTCAAATTGAGATTAAAGTCAGAATTCTGATATTAAAATCAGTTTCTGATATCCTGATAATCCTGAGAAAATAGTTCAGATTTTGAGATTGAAATGATAATTCTGAGTAAAAAAGTCAAATTCTTCTTTTCTTTTTCGGTGGCCTTAATCCTTCATCCAAATTCTGAGTGCAGATACAGACGAAAATTAATACAAAGGAAAATTATCCAAAAATAAGAAGAGCAATGCAACTTTGCTAAAAATCAAAGTGCTGCAGACGAACAATACAAACTGAAAAGTTCATTGATTATTTTCCGTCGCGTCTCATCAGGGTTGTTTTATAACTAATAAGTTCTTGGGTTATTAGTTGCTTATTTCAAACAGGAGCCCATTGCAGTCTTTATATACGGTAGAAAGCCTCACTGAGATCCGTCCTGGCTGAAGTTTATTGTCTTAATTCAGTGTGAACGATTCCCTCAGGAATCACACAACTTGCAAAAGTGATGAGAAAGAAACTCTGTTCCCTGGAAGCCCATCCCTCCATTTTCTATCCAGACTCATCAGTACAGGCTTATTTTACATTAAAATATAAAAACTCACCTTATTAGTAACCAATCAAGTAGCTTCTTTAAACCTGCACAGCTGTAGTTTTAAAATTTTATATTTCAAAACGTATGAAACAAGAAATGAAATCAAATGCTTTATCTTAAAAAATCACTTTCGTCTGACATCAGTTTTTTCAAAAACATTAATCACTTGTAATTTTTTGTGTGTTTTGTAGTATAATGCATTTATTCACTTCTAACAACATTTTTATTTTAATTTTTATTACTTTAATGAAGATTAGAATAAGTTTGACCAAATACTCAATTATGTGACATGTTAAATTCAAGCAGGGTAGCAAATAGTCAATAATATATTGAATAAAGTAAACACAATGACTTTTTTATGTTTTGCTCAAGGGCATGGTAGCAATTACAGCTCATGTCTGTCACTGCACCAATAACCAGAGCACCAGAAGATCTGAGCCAGCGTGTGAACAGCAGCGATGTCTCACCAAAGGAAGGACTTCCTGCATGCTTTATTACACCTGTTGTCAGACTGCAGATAAGAAGTGTTAGGAAGGAGCAAAATCTGTTGTGACTCAGATACAAATGATCTGGGGGACTGTGCGGTGGGTCCTGTTGGAGAAAAGGTAATAGGAAGGTATATCACAACAACAACACATGTGAGAGTCTGATTGAACAGACGCAGCGTGAACAGAGGAGACTTTCAATGTTCGTTCTGTCAAGTCAGCTTCAATGTCACTTTCATTTAAATCAGGTGGAAGACTGCCACACCAGCTCCCCAACAGGAAAAGGGAGATGTCTGACTAGAGCTGTTTCTCTCTGAAACATCACATCGTTATCCTTATCTTTCCTTAAGCTCTCCATCCACGAAGTGGAGGACAATCCCTCTGGTCATCTTCTGGTGATGAAGGGAGCGCCGGAGAGAATCCTGGACAGGTTTGCTTACCAATAATTTAATAGCAATGGAAATAGTGTTTTGCTTACCATTTCGTTGTGCATGGCAGATACTTGATAATTTTCATTTCTTGTGTAGGCGAACAAATAAATAAATAAATAAATAAAAAGCAATGCCTGTAAAAATGCACCTTCATACATAGAAGTCACTGGAGCTTTAAACTTCCAGTGTTGTCTTAACGTATTAAAACAAGGCCAGGCGGCTCCTCTGTTGAATACAGTGACACAGTCCTTCATCAGCATTGACACACACTCCGCAGTTTTTTCAGATTTAATCTTACACACACCATCCGGGCCGCTGTAAAGTGTCACAGCAGCAACAGATGTAAATTAATCTGCTGGTGGAAGTAATCCACAGCAAATGCAACACGCCCTCATACTAAAGTGAAATATCACCCCACCTCCTACAGCCTGGGCTGCTGCCGAGCTGGAATTAGGATGCACAGGTCCAACCAGCAGCTGTCTGTCACTAATCTAAGACAAAATACAGACACCAATCTTCATAAATGAGTTTCTCATATCACTTTGAATTATTGTTATGCTACAGAGTGTTTTAAAACTCGTTCGAATTAAAAGTTTAAACCAAATTTACACTCACTAATGAGAAATTGACAGTGACTGACTAACCCTTAAGATATTTACTAATTATTATCCAAACATTATACCTATTGATTTGATCAGTCAGTACTGAGATGACCATTAAATAAACAGTTTCTTTTTTTCTTTTCTGTCTTTTTTGCATTACATTTTAACTAGTTCATGGTCAATTAACCATTATCCTAATGTTTGCTATTCAACAACATATGATCAAATTAAATGGCCAAAAGTAATAATTAACATTTACGTTAAATCTAATCAAGCAGTAGTTAATTAACTGTTAACTTAACAATGTCTATTTAATTAATTATCACCATGCCATACTCCAGAGGACCCCTGCTATTTGAGCCCCCCTCTAAAAATGTTTATAACTGCTTATTTTGATTATCCAAATACTGAATATACATTAAAATGCATTAATATGCACAAAAGGCAAATGCAAATTCACAGCATGTCAAGTACTAAGTAAATAAATAGATCAATAAAATAAATAAATGTTTCAATAATTTACTTGATAGACAGTTTATTTGTTATACGATATTAAATGATTAAAATGCAGACTTATATATGGTCCAGTGTGTCCAGATGCATAAAAAGCATTGAAATCACATTTGATCGAAGTTTCACAAACTGGGACGTAAACTAGTGGAGTTCAGCAGATCAGCGACTTTGATGGACGAGTTTGACAGAAAAAAATGATTTTATAGTGAAGCTGCAGGAACAGGAACCATAAAATAATTAAATACACATTTAATTATTCATCTGCACCGGCTATTACAAGTTTGAATTTTAACAGTTTAATGACATATTTAATAAATCAACTGCCTACTGAATAAATTATCTAAACTTTTATTAAACATTTATTTCATGCTGCATTTAAGTAACCATGTCATTTACTTAGTTCTGTCCCTTCTTGGAAACTTCATTGTCAGGTAGAATCTGGATATTTCAGCTTACCAAGTTACAATAACACTCTATTAGAAATAAAAACTGAGAATAGTGACGTTTTCACCAAATAAATCTTCCAGTAGGTAAAGCATAAATACTGAACTGTGGATAGATGGGCTCCACTGTATTAGCTATTTAAATAATGCAGAATATTGGTGGCAATTAACTAACCAAGTATAATAATTAACTATTTCACACATTGTTTCATCATTAGGTCATATATCTTTGACATTTTTAGTCTTATATAATAACAAAAAGAAGATTGCATACTATAAATTGTTAGTTATAAAAACACAGTGTTTTAGAATGTAAAAAATTGTAATGTAAATAATTTCTGAAGGTGTACATTCCCATTTTAACGCCGTCTGAAAAATAGTTGACACATTTTTCCCAACTGGACTTTTCTGTACATGGGAGTGGCGCTAAGTCTGCCGTTAAATGTTGCAGGTGCAGCACCATCATGATGCACGGCCAGGAGGAACCCCTTGATGAAAACTGGAGAGATGCCTTTCAGAACGCCTACCTGGAGCTGGGCGGACTGGGAGAAAGAGTGCTGGGTGTGTGCTGCATGGCATGAGTGGATGTGTGTCTGGTAATAGGTGGAGAGGAGCAGCAGTTGGACACAGCACTTACTTTTTATTATCTTCTTGGTAAACAGGGTAGTTTGCTGAAAATGTCCCCATAAAAGTGCAGGCTGCTATCCTTGCAACAAAGAAAATGGCACTGCAGTCTGGCACAGAAAACCAGCAGGAAACAGGACAAAAATGACCTGCGTTTATAAAACTTCCTTCCAGATCCGTTAGTGAAATGTTTTTTTTTGCAGATTTACTATGAAGTTTTGGAAGAGCTGCACTAGAAATTGGGTTATGTAAGTCAACCCGGGTCAAATCCAAGTCTAAAATATAACATAATGTTGTAAAATTATATTTTCTCTTGTAAAATGTCAGACACCTTTTTGGGTAAAAAGTCATTACCTTAACTGTCTCCAACATGTTCTCTGCTCTGACTCAGTAAATGTCAGCATTGTGACAGCAGAGGAGAAACCTTGGCGAATCTTTTAAAAAGTGCCATAGGTAATAATTATGTGCTATCATCATTTTGTAAGAGTAGATGTCACCGCAGCTGAATGTGGAACGTTGCCTCTTTTAGAGCAAGACTCTGGGAATCGTAAATTATTGTGTCTTGGTAATGCCTGGGGTGATGATGATCATGGGTTTTTGTGTTTCAAGACAAAAAAAGAAACCATGTTTCCTACATCCTTGGGCTGGATCTGGCTTCACATCAGAACCACTTTGTTTTGCCTTGACGTTTTGGGGAAATGAGATGGTAATTGGAAAAGATTGTATTTTTATAATCATAGTCATTTCTAATACAAATGGGCAACTTTACAACTTTCACTTCCACAGCAAAAATTAAAGTTTTTTTTGTTTGCTTCTTAAAATTTTTTACATAATTTATGTAAAAAATTAGGATCATATTTTATCAATAAAACCTGCTTTTCTAAGGTCATTGTAGATTGGAGAGGGGCGTCTCCTCATCATGGTTGGTTGGTTTCCACCTGCGGGTGGGTCAGATGATGAAACATGATTGGTTAAAGTTTGAGGAAATTGACTTTGGAATAAGCAGAGAACAGACTGGAACTTACGGAGCTTTCAACTCTCCATCCTTTCACATTAATTTAAGAAGTTTTTTGCCAAATGATTTAAGGAAATCCTTGCCTTTTCTAATATATACAATAACAAGAGCAATTGTAAAAGTGCCAAAAAAAGATTTTTCAGTCCTTTTCATTTCCAATTTAATTTTGGAAATGTGGAATTGATTCTTCAGGTAGATTTTTTTTTGTATTGATCATAAAACCAATATTAAAATTGGTAATTTTCTTAGCGCTTCTGGAGAAAATAAGAGTGACGGCAGCCATAAAAATAGTCTCTTTTACAGGAAGACTTTTCTTTTTTTTTTTTTTTTTTAAAGAGCTGCAGTAAATTCAGTCCATGATGTGCAATCAGCTCCCTGATCCCCCTTCTCCTGCAGGATTCTGCCACTTGAATCTGTCTCCATCCCAGTTTCCTCGAGGATTCACCTTCGACTGCGACTACACAAACTTCCCCACGGAGCAGCTCTGCTTTCTGGGTCTCATCTCCATGATTGATCCGCCGCGTGCCGCTGTGCCCGACGCTGTGGGTAAATGCCGCTCCGCTGGCATCAAGGTAATTGGTTGCACCGTTTTCAGCTGTCAATTTTGTTCCTGAGAAGCCCTTTCCTGTGGCTTTAGATATCAAGCTTTTTAGAAAGGAATACTGCACATTAAATGTCTTTTCACATCACAGCGTGTACTTCAAATGACAAGAGATCGCCTCCAGGGCCACGATCGATGATGACCT
Organism: Poecilia latipinna; assembly: GCF_001443285.1. Taxonomy (NCBI): domain Eukaryota; kingdom Metazoa; phylum Chordata; class Actinopteri; order Cyprinodontiformes; family Poeciliidae; genus Poecilia; species Poecilia latipinna. The sequence goes on along the minus strand of NW_015114014.1, from coordinate 328,483 downwards.
GTGGACAAACAAAGTTCGTTGTACAGAAAAAGCTCATGCCATAACAGTGGCATTAAAATGCTTCTGCCCATTTTTCCTTCTTTAGAGAACAAACCATAGGAAAAAAATCTTAGTTTTTAGGAGGGCAATGAGTGAGATGAGGTTTAGAAATTACAAAATAACCAAATATGTATTTTCTCATGTACAAATTAAAAGCATGAAAGGTAATAAAGAAAAGGTATCAGTTTATTACGAAAGCAGTTTGTCAAAATCTATATCTGGTAAAGTGCAGATTAATGGCATTTTTAATCAGCAGCAAATGCACACAGAGGAAATGCTTTGCCAGAAAAATAATAAGCTCGGCCAAAGGAAGGTTAACAAACTGCCAGCAGAGATAGAAATTGGATAACGAGCAGAAAAAGCTGTTCTAATTCAAGGCAACAACTACAGATGCGGAAAAGGGATTTCACACATTTAATTTTAGGTGCTTATCGTGCTTCCTCTCGATAATGAATTTTTGAAAGACACACAATAATTGTCTTAAAAAAGTACTGGAGGCAGAAGAATGTGAAGGTGAAAGTAGCTGGAGTTCATTCAGCAAAAGAGATTTAACCTTTATTGTAAAATGTCAGCTTTGTACTGACTGAGGCTTTTTAAAATATGTTTAGTCTTGTGTCTGTTCATGGTTCTTATGTAAGTTTATAAATATGCACATGTGATTCATTTACTTTCCAGATGTTATGAGTAAAACTTAAAATAATTCTTATGTAAGTTTAGTATGTAGAAAACTGTTTTTGCTGTGCAGGAATAATTGCAACTCAACATTTGGGGTAAAAGTTAATTAGTCTTGCAACATTTCCTTTTCACTGCAGGTTCTTCAACAACATTTCCATCGCACTGGAGTCCAAACAATAATTAGACCAATTAAAATGTTGCTTTTATTCTTCTGGAGTCACTTTCCTTTTAGAGAACAGCTGAAGTCACACTAAGTAAACCCAAAACTGAGTATTTCTGAAGCTACCAGCTTGACCTCTGCAGAGTTCAATGACCAAAAGCCCCATTTGTTTTGCTTCATGGATTTGTTTCTATTTGTTTTTGCATTATATTAATCACTACTTTTAATAGCATCAATCTTTTTTAGTGTAAGCAGATTTGTGTAAAATATTGTCCATGTTATGATGCAGCTCAACCATGCTGCTGTGACACATGACACCTATGATTATCCAGCGCAGTAAGATTCCCGATTTATGGGGCTTTCTGTCCTTAAACAGGTCATCATGGTAACCGGGGACCACCCCATCACAGCCAAGGCCATTGCCAAAGGGGTGGGCATCATCTCTGAGGGCAACGAGACGGTTGAGGACATCGCTGAGAGACTGATCATCCCTCTGAGCCAGGTTAACCCCAGGTGTGTCTGTGTGTCAGGGCAGGTTGTGGTTGTGTGCTCAAGCGTCGAGGGGCAACCCACTGTGAGATTGTTTGAGCCGTTCAGGATGTGAGCAGCGGACTGTCCCTGGGATGTGTGTCCCAGACGGAGTGTGTGCTTAAAGAAACGGCCGGCAAATATTATCATTCAAGAGTCAGATGGGAAGACTCTTCAAGTTAGATGCTAGTTAACTGGATTGAAAAAAATCTGGTTGTGTTTATATGAGTGGGAGAAAAAAACTAATTCGGAGGACAAAAGTGAAACTTGTCAATCTCAGGCTGTATAGACATGCATTTGATGTGGAAACAATGTCAAAATGACAATAAAGTTGATTAAAAGACTCCTACAGAGAGGTTTATATAGTCTGTCAAGAAAATAATTATAACACGGAGCTCCTTGTCTTATTCCTTTGGTTTTTGTACAAAGAAGGGATTAAACTAAATAATTATGAAATGTTAATGAAAATGGGGGCGTTTTGTTCTATAGGAATCATTTTGATTTATGTGGGAGAGAAACTTCTACATGTTTTTGTCAGGACTGGAATATAAACTGAACACACACACACACACACACACACACACACACACACACACACACACACACATCTACACTGACTGGAAGACTAGACATTAAAGAAAATATTTCAAATGATGAAACTGAATATCAAATTTGTAATTAAGCTTTTACCTTACTATAGATGTTTACTGTATGTATCCTGCTGTATAGTGTTAAACATGTGAATGGTAATTCTTTTTGACCCCTTCATCAGCCAGGAAATAAACACAAAGTTCTGGCTGCGATGCAGGCATTCTGCTTTTGAAATGACTAAATGCTTTAAGAAGTATTGTGTGTTTTCCAACCACATAGTAGAATTTCACAGCCCAATCAAGTATTGTTACTTAAGTTGTTACAAAAATGTTTTATATATGGAACATGGCTAAAAAGAAACTTGCCTTTGTAATTCAGCGCCTTGAAATTGGGCTTCCGTCTCTTTAAGAAGTCCCTGCTTTTCCAACAATCTACCTTCATATCAGCATTCCTCTAATGCGAGTTTACAAACATCCGCCGGATCGTTGGACGGAGAAATAGTTCATATAATCAGCTCCACAGATGCCGCCAGGTGTTTGCTAATTGCTGCTGCTAGTCTGAAGGAGCTGACTGAGAGAGGCAGTGCTTGGCTCTCCCAAGCGTTTTACACATCCAAATGGTTGCCATGGGAGATTAAAGGATTTCTCAAGCATGTATGAAAGAATCAAGTCAACACTCCAGAAATGTTTTTGATGACTGAATAACATTGTAGCATGATGTAAAACTGAAAAAAGGTTATTTTACATAAAACCGCCCTTTTAAATTCTGCCTTTTCAGAGAAAATCCTGTAGACATTGTGTGTGTGTGTGTGTGTGTGTGTGTGTGTTAGTTGACACATTCAGTGGCCAGGCAAGAAAATGTCAGATCGCCCCCTTCCTAGCTTGGTATCGTGACTCCATGGTGTTTTTGTTCATGTGTTTGCTATTCACAGGGATGCCAAGGCTTGTGTGGTGCACGGCTCAGACTTAAAGGACATGAGCTACGAGTATCTGGACGACCTGCTAAGGAACCACACTGAGATTGTTTTCGCTCGCACCTCTCCTCAGCAGAAGCTCATCATCGTGGAGGGCTGCCAGAGACAGGTCAGTGGGTCAGAAGTGTGTGTGAGCGTGTGGTCGGCTCTTTTCCAGGAAGCATTCATCTGGAATTTAGTAAGCTGGTTCATGTGGCTGAATGCAAGCATGTGTGTCTTATGATAAACCCAGAAGAGAACGGGCGCATGAATGTTGCCATTGACGTCTAAGTGTGGCGCTGTGCTTGAATAAAGGTGTGTGTAAGTGAGAGTGTTTGTGTGTCCTTGCCATTTACTGCTGAATGCGGCTTTCTATGTGTGTTTGTTTGAGTGTTCTTGAGCTTTTTGTTTGTCCAGGTGGTTCAATGGATGAATGCGCGGTTCTGTGCGTGCCTCTGCATGTACGTGAGAGTTCCTGCAACAGGGGCTTGTTTGTGAGCATATGGCTTTAAAACAAGTATGCCTCTGTAGCGTTTATTATTACCAGTATCTTAAACTCCCAGATAAAACTCTGCTTTTATGCTCAGAAAGAATATTAGATCTCTGTATTGCACTCATGTATTGAGGTCATGCAACAATTCACCCCGACTCACTCATTCTGGCGCCATGTGACTGAATGATTGCTACTCTATTTAAATTTTTTTTATTAATCTCCCCAGAGCTGCTGTGAAAAGACATTATTAAGACAGAGGGGGAAGGGCAGTGCAGCTGGTGATGGGAGGGGGGGAAACTTAAATCACAGTACTTATCTTTCTCCTCTTGACAGTTTTTGTTTTTTCTTACGGGCACAGGGGGCCATCGTGGCTGTGACGGGGGATGGAGTGAACGACTCACCGGCTTTGAAGAAGGCAGACATCGGCGTTGCCATGGGGATTGCCGGTTCTGATGTGTCCAAGCAGGCAGCTGACATGATCCTGCTGGATGACAACTTTGCCTCCATCGTTACCGGAGTGGAGGAGGGTGAGTGCGAGGCAGTGAGACGATGAAAGAATACAAAAACAAAACAAAACAAAGATGGCGGACAAAAGAAAAGTCAGGCAGAAAACACTTGGAAAGAAAGAACCATGCGACATGAGATCATTTTTTTCTAACTATAAAAGGTTTTATGGATGGAAATTATCCTGATTTCTAATAGAATTTACAGTATATGTTCTATATATAAACTCTCGGCCTTGTGAGTCAGTGTCCTCCAACTTTTAACTGTGTCTCAACACACCTAACTTAGAGAATTAGGTCATCAGCAGGACTCTGCAGAATTTGATGGCATGCTGAAGAAGCAATATAAACCCTTTGAATCAAGTTTGCTGGACCAGAAACATCAAAAATTGGAGGATTAGAGTCTGACTATGCTGAACAATAAACTTTACATATCGAGGCTGCACATACAGTGAATGGGACAGCTATCCATAACTTTAATATTCATATTTCATTGTTTCATTTTACTACTACAACCTTAAATGTATTTTGCTGGCAGTTTATCTGACAGACCAGGAAAACACTGTGGAGACTTATAATTTAGAAGAGAAACATATGCTTGTACAAAAAAAGAAAAGAAGAAAGTTTATATTTAGCTCCCTTTAACCTAATGCCCTGAAAAATCATCCAGTGAAACAAATTAAATTAAATTCAGTCCAGTGTGTGTATTCAACACCAGTTCACAACAAATGTTGTCTCCTTACAAAAGAAAAAATTATTTAAATTCAATCACACATACATTTCAATTGATACTACATATTAAGAAATATAGCAAACTCAGTTAATTATTTAAATTAGTTTCTATAGATTGCATCAAGCCATTGATTTGCATCATTTATTCCTGCTGGATGAGAACATTAGAAAATCACCTGCGCTGTGTCGTTGACTCTACATGTGTCCCTCAAATCAAGCATGCATGTAGCAACAGTGGAGAGAAAAACTTCCCTTTAACAGGAAGAAACCTCCAGCAGAACCTGGATTACTGTAAATGGACATCTGCCACAACAGGAGACTTAATTGTTCACCGATGTTTAAATTAACTTCTGTAAGGGTCTCATAGGTTTATTAGAGAATATTAGGGAGCAATATTCCCTAAGCAACACACCACAAAGATGAAGGAAAAGCTTGCTGAGAAGTTTAACACAAAATTAGATCGTAGACCTGTAGGTTTTTGATTTCTTGCTCGATTTTTTTTAATTTTTTTATTTTTTTATGGGAAACAGTGCATTTGAGGTTTTGCCTTGAAATACATCCACAGATGTGCCTGTGTTAACCTAAATGTTGTGAATTAAGAAGCTTGAAAAGCCAAGACATCATTTAGGCATTCCCACATTGTTCAAAGTAGTCTTATTATATCAAAACTTAAGAATTTAATACACGTGGTTTTTTTTATTTTTATTTTTATTCTACCTTTATAAAAACTCATTCAGATTAAAAACCACTTTTTCAAAGGAATCCAGCAACAAATATGACACAAAAAATCAACCTCCACTCAAAAAATATGGCAGTGATACAACTGTTTGTTTCGTTTTCATTTTTCAGTCAAATGTTGAGCTTTTTAAATAACTCTCATATTCGTTGCTTTACACTTTTACATTTTTCTTATTTTTATAAAAACATCCCCCAAGATGGGTTGTCAATAAAGAAACCTTTTCAGTATGGAATAAAAAAGAAGCCTTCTTGGTTCTGTGTAATTTGAACAGTATTCAGAGGATGTAATGTGACATGGCACTGCACTCTGGGATTTCACTTGAGAGTTACACTGACAGGCATGAGATGGGACTGGAGACTTGCCTCGGGTGACAGCCGTTTACTTGAACTTGGGTTGCCTGATATGGTCTAGGAAAATCTGTTTCTAATGAGGTTGTGCTGATAAAACAGTAAAAGGGAATTGTTAAGTATGTAGATTTTTTATCCTTAATAAGGAGAGGAAAACTAGGGAACGATGGTTCAGAATATTCACTATATTTCGTTGTTAAAAAGACACATCTTGTAATGTAGAAAGATAAATAATTTCAAGACTTATTATAGCCTCAATGTGAAATGTTTGCAAGTCCTAATCTGTAGTCCAGAGATGGAAAATACAGCAGATTGTTCTCACAGAAATTCCTGCAGCTCCTGTTTGTCTTTGCCAGCCTTTCTGGCAGCTTTTTGATGCATCTCTTACATCCATTTTTCAGATGACAGTCTTAAAAGTATAAATATGTTATTTTATCCTATTTCCAATTAACCTTGGATGTCTTTATTATGTCCCGTAATGTCTCATCTTCACTCCTTTTATGATTGATACATTTCTACTGTGAGATTCTTTCAGTCATTTGACCAGGGTTGTAATTTGCTAACTGGTAAAATATGCAGGTGCGAGAAAAATCTGAGCATAAAGGATGAATTTGTTTCAGCTGCATCAGATTTATTTGAAGGAAGATGTGAAGTTGAGAAAAGCACACAGTATGCAACCAGATTTTTCCTCTTTTTCATTTACATGAAAACAGATTTGTTTGTTTTTCTTTTGAATTGTGCAGGACATGTGAAGGTAGAAAAGGTTTATAATAGTTCCGTCTCAAAAAACTGGCATTTTAACGTGGATGTGTAAAGTTTGGAGAACCATTGTACATGCTTTTTTTTCATGAATTTTCATTATTAATATTAACACATCAAAACATTTTTTTAGATAATTTCTAGAAGAAAAAGAAAGAACTTTCTCCCTCTGCTTGTGCACAGGTCGTCTCATCTTTGATAACTTGAAGAAGTCCATTGCTTACACATTAACCAGCAACATCCCAGAGATCTCGCCCTTCCTCCTCTTCATCATCGCCAGTGTTCCTCTTCCTCTGGGAACTGTCACCATCCTCTGCATCGACCTGGGCACTGACATGGTGAGCAGTGCAACAAAGGAAAAAATTCTTGTGCGGCGATGCCAGTAATCTTTTTTTTTTTTTTCTCTGGTGTTTATGTCTGAAACACGTTTCATTTTTTCTCTAGTTATGCCTATGTAGTGTTTTCAAATCTTTTTTTAACATTCACTGTGGCTTTATTGCAATTTTATTGCTCTAATGCATAATTACAACCAGTATAATGTTTCATATTTATCTCTTTTTACTAAATTATCCTGTAATTTTTGGTTAATTTTAGTAGTTCTCCTCATTGAAAGGGTGCTAATTGTAAGCATGTTGCATAGCTACGGGCAAGGTAAAGGTGACATTAAGGGAAATTGTGTTACCAGTGTCAAATATGAGAGCCTGGAGGTACAAAAAGAGCAACTGTTTGGTTTAATTTGCTCTTTCTATCAGTGGGGGAAATTTGCTTTTGGCTTTTTGCCGACGTCCATTTGTTCGAGCAGAACAAAGGCCGGGTGACACTCACATGCAGATTTACTTTTCACATGCCTGCCATTTCCAGATGCCAGTCTCTGCTTTGTATTTCCAGTTGCAATAAAAAGAGTTGCTGGCATGCTGCTTGCCTGAGGGGCGTAATCCATCATTACAGAAAGAAAGGAATCGCAGAATGAAAAATTCAGAGGGACTTTTGTGCGCATTACTTTAATTTTTGCGTTTTGTCAGCCATCAAAACACCAGTAGGCAGTAGAAAATGGTGCATCCTATAAAGCTGGAGTTAAAAGTCAGTAGGTAGATGTTTTATAGTTTCGCACTGGAAACTGAAGACAAGCTTTAGGAAATAATCTTGGGAAATAATCCTTTTTTTAAAATACTTTTTCATATTTTGTCACATTTCTAAAAAGTGTCTCCATCCATCATCTATACCTGCTGCCCTTGCAGGGCTGCAGTAGGAGTTGGTACCTATCCACAGTGATAACTTGAGATGTCTTCTCATTATTTTTTAGATTTTATATAATAAACAAACACATTGTGGAGCATAATCCTGGAGTAAGGATACATGATTTTACCAAATTTTGTTTGCAAATATAGAAAAGGTGTAGTTAGTTGAGCCACGTATTGCTGTGGTTACAGCTGCAGGTTTGTTGGATTATAACTCTACCATTGCATTGACCTAAACCATTTTGTTAGTTTATTTGTTTCATAATCTAGCAATGGATATCCCTGACTTGTTTGGAAGCTCTTTGTTCCTTAATGTTCTCTAACAAACCTCGTTTTCACAGAAAATCTGAATTAATTCAGTTCAAAATTACTTAGTTTATCCAAAAGGGAATTAAATCTAATGGCACACAAGTGGTCTCCATTTTCTTACCAGATGTGATCTTGAAGTAATTGGCTCACCAGATTTTATTAAAGAGTAACAGAATAAAGTGGATGAGTGAGTGGCCAATTTATTTTCGAGTTTTCCTTGTAAAAAGATAAAAGCTGTATTTTGTTTGTGTGCTACTTTGTGCTCATAAAACCTCATAAAACCCTAATATATTGAAATTTCTCATTATGATGTGACAAAATGAGGAAAAGGTCCAAGAAATATTAATTGTTTTGCAAAGTTTGCTGTCTTCCCATTGCTCTGATTTTCCTTTAGGCTTGGAATAATGGATACTGGATACTGTTAATATGATCAACATTATTATATTAAACAAAACAAACATTTACATTGACATCTCTAAGTAATGGGGAATGAACATCTGGATATTTTGAAGCAACATGAAAAAAGAACATCTTCATGCAGAGGAGTTGAAAAAGTGTTCATGCTGAAGTGCACAGTTAAAATCACTGATTTCCCGTGTCTGCCAGTAATAGTGTTAACAGCTTGTTTACAGCTCAGAGCAACTCCTGGCTACAGGCTCAAGGACTCTGCAGAGATTTTGCAGCGGCAACCAGCACATGGAGTCTGCTCTGATTATTTTTAGCAAGCAAGGGAAAGAGCGGCCGAATCAGGATGTTTGTCTTCATGCTTAGGGACGCCGTATGAGAGACATTTGAAGACTGAACATCGTTTCATGTGCTCTTTCAAAAGCATATATAGACATTAGAAAAATATCTGTCAGACATTTTGTTCCAGCTTCCTCCACTGCTGCAGGTCAGAGGAGAGCAACACCAAAACAAACTGGATTTGCAGACAACACAGGACGTGTGCTCAGTTTCGAGCACTGCCAAGTCCCCACCTCAAATCCCACCTAAATCCTGGAGATTTCCTTCCCTAAGTCAAACATATTGCTCTGTTGCTCACCTAGTAAACCCAGCCAATATGAGATCTTTATTACAGGAACCTTTTTACCCTTTTGTTTTATGAATGTCCCGAAATTCATCTCATCCAAACCTCCCTGTGAAATTGTCGTTGCTTCCTCTTTCCTCTGCTTTTGCCCTCTCGCTTCCTCTCCCGCTGCACAGTGATTGCATGATCATATCAGCATTAAGTCTGGTCCAACCTGCCTTTTTAAGAATGCAGCAACAACAAATCCCTGCATGTTTATTGTTCTGATGTAAAGTAAGCTCTTTTCTCCCTTGTTCCTGCAGGTCCCTGCAATCTCCTTAGCTTATGAGTCGGCTGAAAGTGACATTATGAAGCGCCAACCAAGAAATCCGAAAACAGACAAGCTGGTCAATGAACGCCTCATCAGCATGGCGTACGGACAGATAGGTCTGTTCTCCCGAATCTATAAGCCTTCTCACTAGCAGATCTTAAACCTAAATCACTGTGACAGGCCTCTTGTATTGACTTTATAGAGATAATAAACATTTCTGTCATAAAAACTTAAATACCGACATTTATCATAAATTCTGGTGCCTGTAAATGTTTAGTTAGGTGCGGTTATAGAAATAGAACCAGAGGTGAGCAGACATTTCCTTGGTTTTCTTGCAATTCTTGTGACATTTACAGCAAATTGAGAGAGGCAAGTGCAGCTATTAGCACAACTTAATCTTGGTCATGTTTTACTGGTTGGCGCCTCTCTTGAACACGTGCTTCTTATCTCTGGTTTTATTTGGTTTGGGAATTGTGAAGGATCAAAGGCTGGCCCAATTTCATACGCTGTTAAATAGGGCAAAAATATGACAGGGCTTCACTTAAAACTGAATGAGCTCAGAACAGCCGACAACCAGCATCAATTCTGGGCATTAATTCCCGTAAAATGAAGGTGGAAAGGTTTGCAAGACACAGCAGATCACATTTATTAAAGACCTATGTAGCTGGAGGACAGGCGGATTTAAATGTTTAACTGAAGAGGTGCGCGAAGGTGACACCTAACAAGTACATAAGCAGAATTAACAAAATGAACATTGTCAGAATCTACCAAATCAAATCTAATTCATTTATGTAGCACATTTAAAGCTGCAATTTGCAACTTTTATAACACATTTGTTGTCTCTATGTAGTGGCAGTATGGTGTGAGACAGATAGTCTGTGATAAAAATCAAGCTCCTCTGCCTGCTCCCAATGCTCCCAGTACTTTCTAGAAACAGCCAATCAAATCCAGGAGGCGGGCCTTTTGAAAGGACAGTTTCATGGGTCTGAGAATGAAGAAATGAAGTAATGTTTGTGGATCATCTAGTCATGTCTTAGAAATGAGTCTCTTTATTGATGCATTTCTTCTGAATACTGTATTAGGGACCAATATTTGGAGTTTATGATATTTGTTAACATCATGACTGACTATGCTGTTTTTGTTGTAACGTTACCATCTTTTTTAATTGTTTCTTATAACTGCTAAGGAATTAAAACCTGATTAAGTCTTAATGCTCTATGGCAGGGGTCTGCGACCTGCAAGTTGCTTTTGGATCTTCCACAATGGTTCTTTATAACTTTGACTAAGATGATAAAAAAAAAAAAAAAATCAACAAACTCAAATATGGATACAATAACAACAACGTAAAGGTTTTGAATTTGCCAAAAAATGTAACTTTTATTGGCATAACTTGGAAACTATGTGCTTTTTTATTTTATTTTTTCCTTCTTACAAAATTTCTACAAATAACATTCTTTAGAAGACAATTAATCTGTTTTATGTTCGCAAACGTCTTATGTTGGTATTTTTAATAGAACTAAAATGTTGACTTTTCAAATATGAAGCCAAGTCTTTCAAGTTGGTATCCATCAAAAATGAGAAGTTGTCATTTTTAAAAGGTCATGTAAACAAGATCTTTTAGCTGTAGTGAAGGTAAAAAGTGTCTCTTTGGACTGTAAAGGTTGCACACATCTACTTTATGAGCTTCTGTAACTTGTGACATGATTACAAACCAAATGTATTCAGTTTAAATTCACTTTTCAAGCATCCAGCATACCGACATGAGTGAAGTCTCTAGATAGCACAGTGCCAGAGTAAGGAAGTAACGTTATTATTGGGTTATTGCTGCAATATTTAAGTGTGCAACTTACATGTGTGTATGCCTGTGCAGTTCACATGTGGCAGAATTTTACATCTGAAATCTGTCAGCTTGACTTAACAGGTGATTAAATGTGCATGCAGCATTGTTTAATCCTTTATATGGAGAAAGTTCAGAATGTCTTACAATTATTGACTATCCATCCATCCATTGATTATTTACTGTCTCCAGCAGAGATCAATGACCTTCTTGCTGAATGACCACAGTTCTAACAACTGCACCACCATTCAGTCCATTATTAGCAGCGTTGCACCATTAATTTAGCAAAGTTTGGAAAATGATATATTTTCCCTTTTCAAAACAAATCTGTCACTGACACAGCAAGGCAGCCAGTTGCCGAAGCTGTCAAGATTCAGGACACAAATATTAAAAGCAACTGCATCTTGCTTTTCAGAAACAGCCCTTATGCAGGGAGTTATTTACCCACATATCGAACACAGATTAATAACCATCATCTCGGCTCTCTGTCAGACAGCCAGTCAGTTAGGTTCAGTGTCTGAAATACGATGTCAAGGCCTCCCGTTGAAAATATAACAGCCTATCTCCTAATATTGCAGCCGTCAGCTGTCTGATTCAGCATTACTCCCCCCAAAAAGCAACATTTAGAAGGCTGAAGACAGAGATGCTCACAACCATTACAGCCTGAAAATATAAACTGTTTAGAGATCCGAGCCTTTTTGTACAGGCCCGTTTGGCATGTTTCTTCTCCTAAATGCTCCTTAATAACACCGGCTCAGTTGTTATACTGTGCTGTCATACGACAGATGGGAAATGATTTACATGATTGTCTGGAGTGATTAATGGCTCAATATGGATTTGACAGTGATAAAGCAGTTTTTGGAAGTAGGGATTCTTAAAACTTTACACAGCCTTTTTTTGTGTGTGTTTGATGTCACTTTTATCTCTGTCAAACAATGTGAGCTAGATAAAAACACTATGATATGAAGACCCGATACTCATATTATTGAATTCCAGCTTAGTCAACAAAGAGTCAACACCAGAGTCCTGTCTCCCCAGATAGCTGGTTTTGTTGGTATCATTTATAATAAAATAACTTACTGCATCATCTGTTCTCTTTGCAACCTTGGTAGAAAAAGCCTAAGCAGCTTAATCTCAAACTGAAAAATTGAAATAGCCAACCTGTAATATATGTACATTTATTCTGATGGGGAAAAACAAATGTTAAGAAATATAATTTCAAATAAAATCAAGCGTACACAGTTAGTAGTCTTTGACATTCGAAAGGGAAACCACGTATTTTTCTATAAAATACCACAAATTTGGGCTACATAGAGGGAAGGCTCTTGCATGATTCAGGTTTTCTACAGGATTTAGATCTGGGAAACTGAGATGGTTATGGAAGACGGTTGTTTAAACTGATTTGTCCAGATGTTTGGATAATTATCCTGCTTTGGAAACCAATGATCATCCATTTCAGTTTGTGGCAGAGACCAACAGATTTTTATTTGAAATGTCCTTCAGAGATGTCATGATTTTGACAAGGATGTTTGTAAGAGAAACAAGCCCACAGCATCATAAGACCTTTACCATACCTAACAGTTGTCGGATTGTCTGCTCCATTTTAAAAACTGGCTAATGAAAATAATCTTCTGTCATATATAATTCACACCACAAGGAAACAGAACACAATTAAAAATATTATTTTCAAATAAATTACATTTCATTGATCACATTTAGTTGAGGTGGCAATTATAGTAGCACTGGTGTTTTTGTGAGAACAATTTATTTCTTACCATAAGACTCAGAATAAATTAACTCACATTAAATGCTGGATTTTCCTGCACTGCTTGTTTCAATACTCATTTTCCAGGGACTCAATTTTCTTCCAAATTTTGCATGCTTTATATTTTTGACTCCTTTTACAGGAGTACAGAAAGTACAGAAATGTGAGGAACTGTGGAACATAAATTGAAATGGGTCCTGAATTTAGTTCTGCAGCATAACTGATGAGCTCACACCTCCAACCTCCTGTTGTTCCAGGTTTGAAAGTATTTAACCAAATCAACAGCATTTAATCAGTTTGAGTCATTAACTGATCATCACAGCAGGACGTAAGCATAAACTTTCTCACGCAGCGAGATGTAAACTCAGTGCATGAAAATGTGGCCATTGCACAATCTGTGAGCTTTCATTGTCAGAGTTGGGAACCACTGGCCTAGAACAGGTCTAGTTGAGAACTTTTGACTGGACTTGAAATTTAATGTTCACAGACATTCTCCCTTCTGCCAAAGCTTGAGGAACATGGGAAAAGACTCTAAATGTAGAAAGCTGGTTGAGGAATACACCAAAAAAGCTTCCAGCTGCAGTTGCAATTTAAAATGGGTTCTGTAGCCCCCCTTAGCACTGCCTGAGGGGGCAACATGCAAACACACACCACATTTTCTAGATTTTTACTTGCAAAAATGTGGTAATCGCGACACAGTTAAGAAGTTTGTGTTGGTTTATCACATAAAATCCTAATAAATGAAGATTTTGATTCTAATGTGACAAAATGTAAGCAGTTTGAATATTGCACTGTTCATATGTACATTGTAAATATTGTAAATATACCAGCTGCTGTAAGTGCAGTTGACCAGTAATTAAAAAATAACTTTAATCAGTTGGCACCTTTAAGCCGCAGCAGAACAGAAATGATTAAAACAAACAGTGCAAAAGACATTTCTGCAAATTTCCTCCGGTGTTTTCCATACAGGTCAATACAACCTGACAGAATATAAATTGTGAATAGAAATAGATGATTTTAATTTCTGACAGACTTGTGAGAAACCTGGAGACAACCATATTAATCATGATGAATTGTGTTTGGAGCAACTAATGGACAATAAATGAATTTTCTATGCTAACATGACATGACATTTGTCTCTATTTTCTTTACATTACAGTCTATCTGTTGCTGTAAAGGGGTATTAAACACAGATTTACAATCATATATACCCAGAAAATGAAATACTAGGAAAAAAAAAAAAAACTATAGTTTTAGTTAGTTGTAACTAACATATATTAGTTTTGGTGCCTTATTAAGAAGTGTTTATTCTTCCCCCTAGGTATGATCCAGGCTCTGGCCGGATTTTTCACCTACTTTGTGATCTTGGCTGAAAATGGCTTCCTCCCTAAAGACCTGCTGGGCATCCGCATCAGCTGGGATGACCGTGAATTCAATGACCTGGAGGACAGCTATGGGCAGCAGTGGGTAAGGGGCGGGAGCACATAGTCGCCAGCATGGCTTTATGAATATTTGCTCATATAAAAGCAAATAAAACCTGCTTTTCCAACTGTGCAGACGTATGAACAGAGGAAGATCATTGAGTTCACCTGCCACACAGCCTTCTTTGCCAGCATTGTGGTTGTCCAGTGGGCTGATGTGATCATCTGCAAGACCAGGAGGAATTCACTCTTTCAGCAAGGCATGAAGTAAGTAATCATCAGAACTGTTATCGGTTTCATTGCGATGAAAGAAACAGAGCATGTGAACCACAAATGTTTACATAAATGGAAAGTACTGATTTTTGGAAATCCTACTGATCTGGATGTTGGTTTTCATTGTGTAGTCTTTTTGTTTTTGTTTTTGTTTTTTTTTTGTTATTGGTAGGGATGTAACGACATGAAAATATGGGCTAAAATCGATATCTAGTATCAGCATTGCTGTTATGGTCAATAATTAATACGTTTTGATATTATATCTCTTTCCCCACCCTTACAACATTGGGAAATGGTCGGTTTGACTTTGCTTCTGTGTTTGTCACATGAACAAAACTGGACATCCACTGCCTGACACACGAATGGGAAATAAATGAAAATCAATATAATCTCTTAATATCGACCTAGTTTTACTAATTGGACCAATATCGCACTGCACAAACACAAAATATTACCAAGTTTTCTATTTCTAGTTTCTCATGCAAATATCTTAGTAAACTTGAAATCAGACAAAACTAACTTGGAAGTAACTTTTCAGGAAAATATAGGAGCTTGTTTTAAGTCAGTGATGCCTTAATTTTGATGAAAAGGTAATAATCCAGTGGAACAAGACACTGATAATATGGGGAAAATGGCTTGTTTCACCAGCAGATTATTTCACTTATATCTAATATTTTTTCATAAATATTAAGGAATTGCGTACATAAAACAAGCTCCTACTTTGTGCAGAAAAATTGCTTGTACGTTCGTTTTGTCCTTCAAGGAATTCATGCACATAAGTAATAATAATAAAACATGATGACATTATTATTACTAGAATAACTTATAGGGCAATTGACATAATTGAATGTGCTTGACGTAAAAATACAGGATGGAAAATAAGAAAGCAAATGTTTCTTCACTATGCAAAAGGAAAAAAGGAATCAGCCCAGAAAAAAAAAAAAAAGATAATTTTACGCCAACTTCTTGTTGTTTTATTTCAGGCTGTGTTCTTAGTGGCACGTACTTCTTGTCTTTTCTATTTCTAACACATTTCCTGACGTGTGTGCAACAGGAACAGGATCCTGATCTTCGGCCTGTTTGTAGAGACGTCCCTGGCTGCCTTCCTCTCTTACTGCCCTGGGATGGACGTGGCCCTGCGCATGTACCCCATGAAGTATGCACCGTATACACGCATCTCCACTGAACCGAAAAATAACCCCTTGAAGACCTAATAGCTTGCCATTAGCCTGTTACTCTCAACTTCAGATGAAGTCTCTGATCTTTTTAAACACCACCTTGTTAGCCCCTTAATATTCAGAAATGACTGCAGTGAGTTTAACGATTTGCACTCTGCCTGTGACTCTTCGCTGTTTGCGTACGCCTCCCTCCTCCCTGACTCCATTTTTCCTATTGCTCTCAGGATTCTGTGGTGGTTCTGTGCCTTTCCCTACAGCCTGCTCATTTTTGTTTACGATGAAGTCCGTAAATTCATTCTGCGGAGGAGCCCAGGAGGTAAGCAGTTTTAAGGATGAAAAGGTTTTCAGCTCGTTTGTTTTTATTGGATGAAAAATTAAGTAAGGAAACAACAGTTTAACATCCCTTTTGCCCATTTGCTATTTTCCACTAAAACTGTGGCTCTCATCTACTGCTCATGTCTCAGCTTTTCAAACTGTCTGTGTAAAATGCTCCAAATAAGACTTTCCTCTTTTAATTTGAAACTCTTATGGCAGCTCTGTTTGGCATTAAAGTCCTAAAGTCTCCATGCACATGAATCCCCTCTGCAGCAGATGTTGCGCTGTGTATGCTGCTACTTTCTAGAAGATGTGATTAAACAGACACAGCACTTTGTTATGAAAGTCTTTTCAGCCAATAATTAAAATGTTCAAATCCTCATTTATCCACCTGTAAGCTTCTTGGAGGCAGCAATAGCTTTCAATGTCTTCCTCAAGGACACTTTGACAAATTACAAGACTGGATATTAGATCTTATTTTCAGCTGGATGATGAGAAACATCCCAATAAATCAGGCACAACTAAAAAACAGAATGAAACGAAACATACATAAATATACAGGTGGGGATTTTACACTCACCTCTGTGTGAATGTAGTGTTGAAATCAATATAAATCTGAAACTTTATGAAATGACTTGACCACTTACTTGTTAGCATCCATTCAAAGATTTAAAGATTTAAAACTATTGATAATCTTGGACAGATTAGTCTGTTTTTTTAATTTAAGGTAATCATTTATCGATTCTGAGAAAACACTGCACAACGTTCCATAAGGAATCCACATATCAAAATGCTTACAAAGACGGCAAACCGTGATTTATAGTGAAGGGAATAAGTATTTGATCCCCTGTTAATATCCAAGGTTGGTTACTTAGGAACAAAAAACTTTATCGGTACATAGTATGGTCATTTCATGTACAGAATATCAACAGAAATTATGAGAAAGTACATCACATAAACGTTATTAGCGTTTCTATGTTATTGATTGAAATATATTTCATTTCTTGTCCAATCTGAACTCAGAACGTGGCGAAGAAACTTCTGTTGGTGAGCACAGCACTCAGGCATTTTCTGTAGGCGGTCACCAGGTTATTATGCATCTCAGGAGGGATTTTAACCAACTACTCTGTACAGAAACTCTCTAAATCCTTTAGATTTCTTGCCTGCTGCTTGGCAACTGGAAGCTTCTTCTCACATCATTGATTTTCTGTTAGACTGAAGGTTTTTTTTGGCCCCCAAATGAACATACACTCCATAACGTTAGCGTGGCTCCTCTCTGGCTCCATCTTTGCTGTCCTAGCAGTGTATCTCGGGTTATACTGTCATGCTGGAACATTGATCCATGACCCATCTTTGGTGTTCTCCTCCTAGATTTCATAATAAATCACAACTGTTCAATAGACCCTCGATGTGGGGAAGTCATCACTAGCAGAAAAACAGTCCTAGAGCAATGTTTCCACGTTGTTCTCCAGGTCATATCAACTCATTTCCTCAAAACACGGCAGGCTGAGATGATGCAAAATAATTTGAGTTCAGTCACATCTGACCACAGCAGATTCTCTCTTCTCTGAATCATTAAGAAGTTCACAGGCAAACCAAAGAAATATCTGTACATGTCTTCATGAATAGGATGCAAAATTTCAGTCCATTACAATGTTTTACCTGCGGTGTTCTTGGTCACTGTGGTCCTGTAACCTTTCCATATAGCTGCAGGCTGATCCATTACCTTTCTTATGAATATTGTCACCCCTTGACCTCCTTACATGGAGGTATAGACCGAGGGTGACTGGTGGTCATTTTAGGGTGTATTCACACCAGAAAAGTCCTTTGGTTCTTTTGTTTGGTCTGGACCGAAAGCGGACTTTTTTTTTTTTTCATTTTGCATGGTTTGCTTTCACATTGTGCTTATTTGCAAGTGGACTATATTTTGCAAACACTGGTGACGATCATTGCTCCCATTGGACAGAAATGAAGGACCCGGAAAAAACAAATATGGAAGTCCTGCATAACTGCAATACCACTGTGAATGAGCAGCTCATTAACCACGGATATCGCAGTGGGGTATCTCTTATTTTGGAACAGAGTCGGTATATGCTGCTGCAAGCTGAATCAGGGAGATCCTCTGTGTGTCCTGACCCATAACATGCTGGCAGCAGCATCACTAAGCAGAAAATGGTGCGATTTTATCACAACCTGTACAACCAGTAGTAGCATTAGCAACAACGAAGAGCTTGTTTTGACCAAAATCCCCATCTACGGTGAATCATGAAGTCCAAAAAGACATATATTTCCTGCAGTTGGGTCGTATCAAGGCACTGCAAAAACACAAAATCTTACCAAGTTCTTTTGATCTAGTTTTTAGTGCAAATATCTTAGTACACTTGAAATGAGAAAAAACTAAAGTACAACCAACTTTTTAGCAAGATACATGAGTTGTTTTAAGCAAACAATTCCTTAAATCCATTGGCAGATTCTTTCACTTATAACACCACATTTTTCCCATGTTATATTAAATTTTTGGCAAACTGTACCGAAGTTCGTTTGAAAACAAAGACCGCCTCAAAATGTGAGTCTTGGTTTGGTTGATTGAGGATTTGCATTATTGTATTCTCACCTGCACTAAAGGTCTGGACCAATGGGTGAAACAAACTCTGGTCCATTTAAAGTGAGCCAATTGTCTTTAAAGCTCTCACCTTCTCAAGAAACTCTGGCTGATGTTCGCGGTACCCATCTACCTTTAACAGCTCTTTGATCTGTCCATGGCGTTTGGAGTTAAAGAAACTGATTCTGTGCACTTGTGTGTTGCATATATGCTAATAAGTAGCTGATTCATATGTGTGTAACATGGCAACGTAACCAATCTTTGGGTGGCATAACTCTGGTTTTGTTATTCCCTCGATTATATGCATTCATAATGCATTCTTTTGTCAGAAAATTCTGTTAATACTGTCTTTTTAAAATAAACTAAAACCACTATAATGTGTTTTTTTTTTTTGTTGTTTTTTTTTGCAAGTGAGCAAATGTAGAAAATAAGCAAGGAATCAAATACTTATTTTCCACACTGAATTTGTCATGTTTTCTTTTGGCGTCTATAGCAGAAACAAATCATCAGTCAATCAAGCAAAAATTGCTGCAGTTTGTTCATGTGTCATTGTTTCTCAGTTTGAACCAGAATGAATAACAAATATGATGTAACTGAGTGATGAATTGCTGAGAAATTAGTCACAATTATGGGTGATTACTGTCAGCTTTTATTTTGGGGAAATGCAAAAGATAACTGGTTGGGATGCAGGAACATTCAGCCCCGGTTGCAGCTGTCTTATTGAAAAGTCCCATCGCGTGAATAAAGCAAAGGGAGTAACCTACCTTTAGTCTCTGACATGAATGAATGGCATCATTGTTCATTTCAGGATGCATTGTGAAACAGGATCTGAACTCATTTTCCATTTAAAAGTTTCTATCAATCCAAGCCGTAGTAAAAAAGAAACCAGAAGCCTGATGGTTGGTAAATGCAACTGAAAACCACCAGGAGTCGAGCAGAATGCAATCGATTCAGTACTGAACAATTCAAAGGCTATAAAAGCTGCTGCCTGTGCAACACTGGAATGATTTTTGTTTGTCTCTCAAGTTTGATTTCTAACAAAATAGCATTTAAATGTACTGTTGTGTCCGGACAGTTTGTTCAGGAATCCTGTTTAATAAAAGGAGTATAAAATCACAGCTTATAAACGAGAAAATCTCTGTTGGTGAAATTCAAACATCCTCTTGATGGCTGAAATTGAATTTGATCTCAAGCTTGAGACAACTGCTGCGTGTGCACCAAATTGTGATCAGAGTTTTAAATAACTTTTTAGATCACTGTTTGCAGTCTTGAGGATAAACAAAGAAATGTAGAAAAATAAAATAAAAACACATGGCTGTCCAGTCCAGTTGAAGTCTTGAGCTGAATTCAGACCTTTCAACGGAATCTTGGCCAGGTTTAGATTTTTCTTGCCTCTTGCACTTCTCCATCTATCAAAGGTCGCGGAATGCTGACCCTTGTCCTACAATGTCTCTGGTCATTAAGCCTTTTTGATGGATGTCAAGGCTTTTTGGGTCAGGCAGAAGTTATTTCAGCTCCGCTTTGTTTGCCCCTACAACAGAAGAATCCGTTTTGCCCCACAGAGGTTTGCCAATTGTTGTAAGGTTCTGGTGAGAAGGAAACGCTCATCCTGAGCAAGAATGACATTATTTTAGATCTTTTTAATTATTTTATTGAACTGTTCTACGTTTCAGGGAGGGATGATTGTATGATATACAACTTCAACAAAGTTTCAAAACAACCACTTTGTATAAATGTTTGAATATATAATTCATCTCTCTCGCTCTCTCCTTGAGAAGTTTGGTTCTGATAGGGACATTTTTAAAAATAAAATAAAACAATGACATTTTTCAACAAATTTGGTCACTAAAATTAAATGATATATTATCATTGCTGACCAGTTTTTTTTTTGCATGTTTCCATTTGTATCATTGATAAAGTTATGAGTGGAAGGTCTTCTTGCGAACACCCTATTTTCTTAGTAGCTTCATAGATTTTCTTTAACAGATTCAAGTCATTTCTCTGTATCAAAACTGGTTTATTTCTAGGTTAATGTGCAACCAAACTTATTCACATGTGATTTTAATTGCGGCTCTTGTTTAAATGCAACAACAAAATTGCAAAATTTAATTTTTTTGACACTAGCATAATATTGTCAAAGCTTTTTGCTGATTTGCAGTGGAAACACAGCTATTCATTTAAACAAGTCGAAGTTTAAAGCACAGACTTTGACATGAACAATCTTTTCCTGGCAAGCCAATTTGATCTTCCGGCTGTATTCTGTGTTGAAGCGCAGTGGTTATCCTGTTTGCCAACGAGCTAATATCCAATATGTCAAACTCAGGCCAGGAAATAAACATACCTGATCACCCATCAACAGAGCCAATGCTAAATGATTGGAGAGGAAATTAAAGCAGGCTGATGAAGACTCTTGAGATATGCCCTGAAGATCATCCAGACGATATGGAAACCTTACAATGGCTAGAAATCTGCTCTCTGCCAGAGCGTCTCAGCTGATGAGGGGCAAGACGTGGGCAGACAAATACAATCCATGCTGACAGTTAATCATTTCTGTTAATCTGTGTGTCACGGGCTGCTGATCAGACTCTGAGTTATAAGGGGATTCATTTGGAAATGTACGAAGAGAAAGGCAATGAGATGAATACAAATAGAGCGATACAATGGGTTATTATGAAACCTGTCATTCTTTTTGTTCCCTGACACTTTTCCTCTGTTTTCTCCTTCTCTCTCTCTCTTGGTTTCTTCCAGGTTGGGTGGAGCAGGAGACGTATTATTAACATTCAGAAAATGTCAGTTTGCATCGTGTGTGTGTTTTACTTCCGGGCTTTGTGAGGGTGAAACTGCGTGTGTGTCTGTCAGATGTAATATTGCATGGATCAGTTCACAAATCCGATTATCATAAAATACTGCTGAAAAAAGGCTTGCGAGTTGTTCCTTTCTCCTGTTTCATCAGAAAACATTTACAGCAAGATGATGTTCTTGTGCACCTTGGTGCCTTACGTAAACTCTTCCTGAAGTGATGTATTGTGGCCTTTGAATGAAAAGCAACAGTGAATGATTTTCATCAGTTTGAAAGTTTTCAAATAAAATGGATTACTATCTATGATTCTTTGTTGTTGACTATCATTCTTTTTTTTTTTTTTTGCACAGAACACACCAGCCTTCTCCTTTCACATGCATGAATTGCTTCCTCCAGGTCACTCCAGAACGTCCCTGTGGATCTCTTAAATTTATCCACAACAACCTTTTGTGCCTTTATGAGTAACAGCGATGGAAGCAGGGTTCCCTCTCATGGACCATTCTCTAAACTAATGTTTGGTTGGCCATGGGATTGATCATACAACAGATTGTTTTTATGTACATTAACATAGATCAAAGTCGCTTATTAACAGTGCAATTTTTCACCAACTGGAAGTGTTGTGCTGTTTATATTAAACATTCAATGTAATATTGCTCCTGGGCATTATTAACTTTGGACAGTAAGTGTTGCTTAGTGTAGTGTGTGTGTGCGTGTGTGTGTGTGTGTGTGTGTGTACACTTTTATAGAGGACCACTTTTACAATACCTACCAACAAACGAAGGTCATTTGTGGAAAGTGAGGATTTTTTCGGTCTTCACTTTTTTGCAGTTGTACTGACCTCTACTTGAAATACAACATGTACTTCTTCATGCTCCTTATTCTAAAACTGGTAAGATATTAATGTAAAACCAGTGTAGAATAAAACCCCCACTTAATAGACCTGTTTGCATTTTATTTAAAGACCGTGTTCACTTCCAAATATTTCCAAGAACAACGGATCAAATGCATCAAATAAAATAGAAGTCTTATTAATTTAAATTCTGCAAAATACAAAAACATGTGGGTCAGGGGCATATTCGTGTTGCAATGACCTCTCCTGTTTCATTTTCATCAATATTTTTACATGTTATAAATAACTCTTTAAATTTTAAAAAAGGAAAAAAAAAATTCCTCGATGGATATTTCCAACAAAGTCTTTCTTGGAGCTTCAAACCATCCCAAGACTCATCCTCTTTAGGCTGCTCTTTTTTCATATGAGCAATCGTGCTTGAAATATTTGCAATTATTAAAAGAATTCAGGGAATCCTCTAGGAGAAAACTTTTATATTGAATGGCCAAGACTGTCCTTCATGTGGGTCTGTATGTGCACAGGGACACAAATAGTAAAAACTGCTCACAAGAAACATATTTAACTGCAGATTATACAAATTAAGGCACAAATCTACAGTGAGGCATAGCTCAGGCATAAATTTAGCTTTATTTATTTATTTTAATCACAACTTTTTTATAACATCACTTGCTTGAAATTATTCAAAACAAAAAAAAACATATTTGAAAGACAATCAACAAACTTTCACTATTTTTATTAAATCTGCACTGCTGAAGCTTTGAACAATCGCAGCTTGATCAATCTAATTAGCAGCCTGTTTTCAATGAAAGAGGAATACATCTGTTTGAAATCGTTGTCCTCCTCAAGGTGCATTTAATACCCTATTCAACCTGAAATAAACCCAGATGGGGCCCACATACACATGCTGGCTGGATCCAGTTTAACTTGCTGCAACATGAGTACCCTTTTAAAACATTCAGTGTACATACAATATTTATAATTTTACATTAAATTTATTATTAATTTTATTTTCTAAAAATGTTGATTGTTTTACATCTTTGAAATGTGGTTCCTATAAAATGTTAGAAACTGTTAGTACCCAACCTGCAGCACATAACTCTCTTGATTTCTTCCAGATTAGCAGATGCTAATGAATAGACTGAGAGGAGCTGGAAGCTGACTTAGACTGTCAGCTTAAAACCACTCCAGTTTCAAAAGCATCAAATGGTTTCTCAGACAAATATTTTATCATCCTCTAAGCTTTCATCTTGTATGGTATTGATTGTTATTTACAAAAAAAAAAATGGAGACTGTACACCACCAATGATGAGAAAAAAAGATCTGACTAAGAAAAGTAAGGAAGCATGCAAGACTGAGTAATTTAAGTTAACACTATTTTATTAAACATTTCTGTTCATTTTAACCTGCTCTAGGTGACTGTTGGGGTATCTACTCAGACCAGAAATGGTTTACATATTACATTTTTAGTGTTTCTGTCAAACATAACGATTATTGTGGACATGCTGCCTCCTATCTCCATTTAGCATCTAAATAATCATCTTTTAAGTAATGACTAAATGTCCGAATATAAAAATCTAGTCTTTGCCGGTGTCCAGCAACATTTGGACATATTCCAAATTCCTAACGCATGCCTAACTGATTCAGACATTTGAACAAGTTTGCATAAAATGTCTGAAATACCTCCTTAGGAGGCAATCAAGTTCTGTAGCAACTCTGCTAATGATTTAATTATTTGATTATGTTAAGACAAACACATATCAAACAATTACAAAAAACTGGAGCTTCCAGCTCCTCTCAGTCTGACCAATGACCCACATTGAACAGGGGTCATCAAATCTAAGCCTCTGGGTGCAGTGTCCTGCAACTTTTGGATGTGTCTTTGCTTCAGCACACCTGAGTAAAATAATGAAGTTGGCAGTACTTGGTGGTAATTCAGCCATTTGATTATGATGTGTTTAACCAGGGGGACATCTAAAAGTTGCAGGACATCGCCCGGTGAAGACCCCTCCCAAATGGTGGAAGTTTCCTTTTGGTATTGGCCCTTAGAGCTTCTTAATCTGGTGGGTCCAACTAATCTGTATTCATAAGAAGCAGCAATGCTATGACATCTATGCATTGAAGGTAAAATATTAACTGCTATATCCTTTTAATAGAACATCACTTTTACTATTCTTTAAAACTTGACAATGTTTTATACAGAAAAAAAATGCACCAAAAATGTATTTACTTTTTTGTTCTTATATTTTGGAATTTAATACAGTTTCTATAACGGTTGCAAATACATTTTTTCTGGAATCTTTTGGATTAAACTGTGGTCAAAAATCAAATACATATTGAACAATAAAATACATGCATATTGATATTTTTAAATGAATATTTTAAAATTTATTTTATTTTAATTGTCTAGATCCGACTATTATGCAGTTTAAAAAAGTACAAGCTCACATGCATAAAGAAACTGTTTTCGTTTACCTTAATCTGGCTTCTATTTTAAACACCCCGGTTGGAACAACAACATCCGCATCGTCACTTCCGCTCACTGCCTGACAAACATGGCGCTGCTTCTAAGGTCAGTACGTCTGTCATTTGTAACTTTGGGCTCGGAGACAGCTTTTTTAATAGTTTTCCCTGGGTAGCTTGTCACAATAACTTGTACAGGACGTAAATGCGTTAAGGGTGAGGACATTTGCTAAAATCTGACTTCAAATTTTCAGTCATAATGGAACGTTTTTTTAAGAATGCTTTGCGATATAGCTAGCTAACTGGCTAATGCTACATGTTTCCAGGAGCATTGAATGGCTCACCTAGTGGACTTTGAGTCTGAATATAATAACTGGCTGATTGAAACGATTGTATTTACCTATTTTTACGCTTTATTGTGCTATTAGATGCACGTTTAGTCCGCTGGAGTTTATCCACATGCTTTTAATGGGTTTGTGTCCTTATGTGTAAAGCTATGCGCCTGCTGGCTGGATGCTTTTCTGAAGAGGATGTCCTCTAAAATCTTTTTGTGAACAGAGGAAAGTGATATGAGATAATCGGTGTTTAATTCTAAAACATGCTCATACTTTGAAACTACTTCGTCTCCTTCTGATCTGAGTAAGAAGTGAGCTGGGCTAGTTATTTCAGTCAAATGTTTTGAAAGAAAGTACAATTTAAACATATAGGACGAGTCATACAGATTGACATTAAAAAGAACAGTTTTGCAATGTAAAGCATTAAGCTGCTTTACATTATGTTTTCCTATATATATGTATTACACGATGTGGTGTTCATTTTTATTTGCAATGTTTAACTGAAAGCAGCTCAGCTCCTCCTGTTCCAACTGTGAATCTAACATTTTCCTCTTTTTTTATTTGCAGGACTTTGGGCCGTCAGGGTGTCTGTCTCTCAAAACCTCACTACCATGTCCTCTATAGACAGTAAGTTCTGAGTTTGTGTGAAAATCCACATGAATAATCTTTCATTTTTTACAGTAGCCTCTTTCACTAAAACAGTTTCTGGATGTCACTTCTCTTTGAGGCGCCTCTGTCCGTTATAAATTGCTGGGTTAATATTTTATAAAGAAGTTTGACATTATGGAACCAAAGGAGGCATGAGGTGGAATTGTGGATGTGAAGTGTTTCCGTGTACTATTATTTTTGAAACAATAACAAAAGAGTTTCTCTTGCTTCAAAATCCTTCCTCCTATTTCCCTCAGACATTTCTGTTGTTTATAACTTCAGGTCCCACAGCTGGCTGAGACAATGAACCATACACTATATGAATTGCATCACAACCTTGAGCCACAACACTGGCTTTTCCTTTGATTAATCACCAGAAAGGGCATTGTCACTATCTGTCAGTTATGTTTAGATTAATCTGCCATTTCTCCTCCTACTTCAAACACATCACAACTTATAGAAATTTGTCTCAAGTCCATCTTAAAATGTTTTGTGAAAAGATCTACTGATCCAAGAAAACCACTGAGCTGCTTTTCAGTTTGAGTCTTGAATTGGCCTTTTCAGCCTATTCTTTTTTTTTTTTTTTTTTTTTTTTTTTTTTTTTTTTTTTTTTTAAAATTTTGTTTGCAACTTGTGTGTTTCTTTTCTTTTTGGATAACCAGACGAGCGT